>NC_052157.1:2165028-2191134 GCF_902713615.1 Scyliorhinus canicula
GGGAGGTGAGGAGGGGTGAGGAGGAGGTGAGGAGGGGGTGAGGAGGGGGTGAGGAGGGGTGAGGAGGGGGTGAGGTGGGGGGGTGAGGTGAGGAGGGGGTGAGGAGGGGGGGTGAGGTGAGGAGGGGTGAGGTGGGGGGGTGAGGTGAGGAGGGGTGAGGTGGTGAGGTGGGGAGGGGGGAGGGGGTGAGGTGGGTAGGTGGGAAGGGGGTGAGGAGGAGGTGAGGAGGGGGTGAGGAGGGGGTGAGGAGGGGGTGAGGAGGGGGTGAGGAGGGGGGTGAGGAGGAGGTGAGGAGGGGGTGAGGTGGGTGAGGTGGGGGGGTGAGGTGAGGAGGGGGTGAGGTGGGGGGGGTGAGGTGGTGAGGTGGGGGGGGTGAGGTGGTGAGGTGGGGGGGGTGAGGTGGTGAGGTGGGGAGGGGGGAGGGGGTGAGGTGGGGAGGGGGTGAGGTAGGGAGGGGGTGAGGTAGGGAGGGCGTGAGGGGTGGGGAGGGGGTGAGGGGTGGGGAGGGGGTGAGGGGGTGGGGAGGGGGTGAGGGGGTGGGGAGGGGGTGAGGGGGTGAGGGGGTGAGGTGGGAGGGGGTGAGGTGGGGAGGGGGTGAGGTGGGGAGGGGGTGAGGTGGGGAGGGGGTGAGGTGGGGTGGGTGTGAGGGGGTGAGGTGGGGAGGGGGTGAGGTGGGGAGGGGTGAGGTGGGGGGGTGAGGTGGGGAGGGGTGAGGTGGGGGGGTGAGATGCGGTGGGGTGGGGGTGAGGTGGGGTGGGGGTGAGGTGGGGAGGGGGTGAGGTGGGTGGGGAGGGGGTGAGGTGGGATGAGGTGGGGTGAGGTGGGGAGTGGGTGAGGTGGGGGAGGGGGGAGTGGGTGGGGGGTGAGGTTGGGGAGTGGGTGAGGTGGGGAGGGTGAGGTGGGGAGGGGGTGAGGTGGGGAGGGGTGAGGTGGGGAGGGGGTGAGGTGGGGATGGGTGGGGTGAGGTGGGGAGGAGGGGTGAGGTGGGGAGGGGGTGAGGTGGGGAGGAGGGGTGAGGTGGGGAGGGGGTGAGGTGGGGATGGGTTGAGGTGGGGAGGGGTTGAGGTGGGGAGGAGGGGTGAGGTGGGGAGGGGGTGAGATAGACCGGGACAACCAATCATCCGGTCCCAATCCGGACCAGGACAACCAATCGTCCAGTCCCAATCCGGACCAGGACAACCAATCATCCGGTCCCAATCCGGGCCGGGACAACCAATCATCTGGTCCCAATCCGGGCCGGGACAACCAATCATCCGGTCCCAATCCGGGCCAGGACAACCAATCATCCGGTCCCAATCCGGGCCGGGAGAACAGATAATGCCGGTAATCCGGGCCGGAAATATCAATTATGCTGGTCCCAATCCGGGCCAGTTTGAAGCACTAGATTCATGAGTCCCAGCTGTGCGGCTCCCGCCCCTCAGTGGGGGAGCTGGTATTCCATGAGTCCCACAGAGAGATCAATTGGGACGTCCCGTGGGTTTGGTGGGAGTTATTACAGTAACTTTCCAAGTTGAGAAAGAAAGAATGAAATGGATTATATTGATGGTCAAATTTGTCTGCTTAAATATGATGAGGTATGTGTCATATGATATAATAGTTTAGTAATGGGTAGTTTCTAAAGTTGAAAAGACTTTGGAAAATGAATCTTTTCATAGTCCTGGTTCCGTTTTTTAAAGGGGAGGTGTGATGATATTAGGAAATTGTTATATATTGTATATTATACTTATATTTTGTTGCTATTATAAAACCTGGATTCAAATATAGTGGCTTTTAAACTGTATTGTGTTGCTTAATTGGAATATATAGTGAAAGGTTTCTTTAGGGAATTAAATTTATTTTCTCCTTTTATTTAAGAACTATTTAAACTATTAATTGTAAAGCTATGACTGTGCTGCTAATGTGATTTATGCTGTGTTTAAAGTTTAACATAAAAGATGCCGATTGGTCAGTCTTATTACTCTTGTGGTCTTGTATTCTTCACTCACAGTCTTACAAATTACAAATTGTTGGGATTCTCGTCTGAATAATATGTTGTTTTATGTTCAGTGTGTTGGGGGAATATGTTGCCTTATATTCACCAGAGTGTAAAACGGAATGAAGTTCAATGTATTATTGTGCTGTTGACATCACAAAGTCTGTTCCTGTGACTAGACACAGCCTGAGGACAGTCAGAGATCAATTGCTGCACCAGGCGTTTGCAGATTAACAATAGATACAGATGATGGCAGTCATTTGATTCAATTTAACTCAGCCATCCAGAAGCTCCTGTCCAACTTTTTTTATCGATGATGCCAGGATAGTATCTGTGTTCGGGACTGAGCCTCTGTGTTACATCTTAGTCACTGTATGTTGAGCATCTCCTGCCCTCAGTCCTGAATTTACCTTTCCCGAGATTAATATTTGCTCATCATTGTTGAGTCTTCATCAAGCTATTCCATCCCACTGACTCTGACATCCCTCATGAAAATTCCCATTCTCGTCTTTGAAAGCGGAAGGCACCAAATTTGGGAACAAAGGACTAGACAAAAATAATTTTGTAAAAGACCCCACGATTTTTTAATTAGTTGATCTCAGCAGAGAGAATAAACATACCACCTGCCACAATGTGGGAATTAGGCCACATAAGGTGCCACTTCGAGCCACATCGTCCAATCACCAAGCAGACATGCAGACAGCTGCTTTGACAACCAAAGACAATTTAATGATAATTTTCTTTTCCTCTTGGTCTAGTGAACACACCCAAAACTGACTGAACCAAAATGCATCCCCTTCCCCCTCCTCCCTCGCTCCCAACCCCTCCACAGGGGCAGGTGCTAATCGATAAACACCCCTGATATTGGGAGGGAGCCTCACAGTGAGCAGTATAACCCCAGTCCAATGTATTACAGCAGAGATTCCATCCTGTGCTGCTCCTGATTTAAATCACACGATTCACCCGGATTCCACAGTTTAAAATCTTTTTTAGCTTAAAGATATTGCACTCCCGTGTTTGGATGTTGGCATGTAATGTGATGTAACCATGGCAACACAGCAAGAATCAGATTATTTCCCTCACCCGGTCTTGGCTGATTTCCTGTGCTGACAAAATCTAAACTCACTACCTGGCGATGGGGACAGAATCTGATTGGTCTTCGGGCAGTTCAAAGCCCGGTCAGCCAGTTTTACACAAACAGTCTGATTATTAAATTCCAGCTAAATCGCCGAGTCTCAGCATTGTTATTGATTCCCGCAGCTGCCAAACCCCACCCTCACCCTCACCCTCACCCACACCCTCTCCATTGCCCTCGCCCTCCCTGTGTCTCCTCCAATTCCTATTGGCTGCTGCTGTTCTGGACACTGAGCATTTACCAGCCCTGTCTTCCTGTGAAATTCATGAACAAATAGAAAACCAGCAGAAAATGGAGGTGGAATAGATTCAACACCATCTTCTTAAAGACAATTAAGAACAGGAAGAAATTCTAAGGAATTGATGGAGTGGGAAGGGGTCCCAATCGGGGAGGTGAAGAGGAAGTGGGAGGACGAGCTTGGGGGGGGGGGGGGGGGGGGGGGAGTTGCAAGTCGAGCTATGGGAGAAGGGCCTGAGGAGAGTCACTGCCCTGGAGTAGGTTTATTGAGGAGGTGGAGGACAGGTGTGGACGGTATGGGGGAGGTCCTGTGAACCATGTACATATGTTCTTGGCGTGTCTGAAGCTATGGGGATTCTGACAGGGATTTGCGGATGTCATGTCAGAGGTCCTGGAAGAGAGGGTGACGCCGAGCCCAGTGATAATAATATTTGGAGTGTGGGAAGACCCGGGAGCCCGGGGGGGGGGGGGGGGGGGGGGGGGAGAAAGGCCGACGTTTTGGCCTTTGCCTCCCTGGTGGCCTGGGGTTATGGGTCAGTGGGGGTCAGGGAGCTGGGGTTATGGGTCAGTGGGGGTCAGGAGGCCGGGGTTATGGGTCAGTGGGGGTCAGGGAGCTGGGGTTATGGGTCAGTGGGGGTCAGGAGGCTGGGGTTATGGGTCAGTGGGGGTCAGTCGGGGTCAGGGGGCCGGGATTATGGGTCAGTGGGGGTCAGGGGGCCGGGGATATGGGTCAGTGGGGGTCAGGGGTCTGGGGTTATGGGTCAGTGTGGGTCAGGGAGCTGGGAGTATGGGTCAGTGGGGGTCAGGGGGAGGTCAGGGGTCTAGGGTTATGGGTCAGTGGGGGTCAGGGAGCCAGGGTTATGGGTCAGTGGGGGTCAGGGGGCCGGGGTTATGGGTCAGTGGGGGCCAGGGAGCCGGGGTTATGGGTCAGTGGGGGTCAGGTGGCCGGGGTTATGGGTCAGTGGGGGTCAGTGGGCCGGGGTTATGGGTCAGTGGGGGTCAGGGAGCCGGGGTTATGGGTCAGTGTGGGTCAGGGAGCCGGGGTTATGGGTCAGTGGGGGTCAGGAGGCCGGGGTTATGGGTCAGTGGGGGTCAGGGTCCGGGGTTATGGGTCAGTGGGGGTCAGGTGGCCGGGGTTATGGGTCAGTGGGGGTCAGTGGGCCGGGGTTATGGGTCAGTGGGGGTCAGGGAGCCGGGGTTATGGGTCAGTGTGGGTCAGGGAGCCGGGGTTATGGGTCAGTGGGGGTCAGGAGGCCGGGGTTATGGGTCAGTGGGGGTCAGGGTCCGGGGTTATGGGTCAGTGGGGGTCAGGGTAATGGGTCAGTGGGGGTCAGGGGGCCAGGGTTATGAGTTGGGGTGATTCGATGTGGACAAGAACTGGAGGGAGTTGAAGAATCGTCAGCGTCACAATGAAATCCACATCATCAATTTAATGCCCGAATTGTAGCAGCTCACTGATTCTATCCGCACGGTAATGCTGCAGTTTGACAGTTTTTACCACACCCCAGTAGGGGTGTAACAGCGGACTAGACTCTCCGGTCCCTTAGCCGTGTGTTTCCTGGCGGAGCGCCATTCACTGCCAGCGGGATTCCATCTTCCCACCGCTTGTCCCTGGGGTTTTCCCATTGAAGTTCCCCCCCCCCCTCCCCCCCTCCCCACCGGGAAACCCATGGGCAGGGCGGGGCTGCGTTGCCAGCAGCAACAGTAAATCGATACAGGTGGGGAATTTTGGCCAGTGTGTGTATTGGAGCTGACTCTCTGCTGCATTAAACTCACCCCTCGGTTGCCAGGAATTCATATAATCATAGAATTTACAGTACAGAAAGATGCCATTCAGCCCATCAAGTCTGCACCGGCTCTTGGAAAGAGCACCTACTTAAGCCCATGCCTCCACCCTATCCCTATAACCCAGTAACCCCACCTAACCTTTTTGGACACTAAGGGCAATTTAGCATGGCCAATCCACCTAACCGACACTTCTTTGGACTGTGGGAGGAACCGGAGCACCCGGAGGAAACCCACGCAGACACGGGGAGAACGTGCCGACTCCACACAGACAGTGACCCAAGCCGGGAATCGAACCTGGGAACCTGAATTGTTTAAAGAGTTGCACACGGTTTTCCTGAAGCTCTCGAGCAGTTTCTGTGAGTTTGTGTTTCAGAAAGCTTCCAAACTGGACAGAATGAAATGAAATAATATCCAGACTGCGTTCACCCAAAGTGAACAATCACTGGACTAACGACTGGAATGACAGTCTCTCTGTGGCATAGTGCAATCATGAGATTGGTCCCTGATCCCTGGCCCCAGCAGCACTGTCTGTTTAAGAACGTTACCATTGTCCAGATGACAGAGGGGTGTAGTGATCACAGAATCACAGAATACTACAATGCAGAAGAGGCCCTTCAGCCCATCGATTCTGCTCCGACGCATGAAAGGCCTACCTAATCCCATTTGCCAGCACTTGGCCCATAGCCTTGAATGTTAAGACTTGCCAAGTGCTCAGCCAGGAACATTTTAAAGGATGTGAGGCAACCTGCCTCTACCACCCTCCCAGGCAGTGCGTTCCAGACCATCACCACCCTCCCAGGCAGTGCGTTCCAGACCATCACCACCCTCCCAGGCAGTGCGTTCCGGACTATCACCACCCTCCCAGGCAGTGCGTTCCTGACCATCCCTACCCTCCCAGGCAGCGCGTTCCAGACCATCACCACCCTCCCAGGCAGTGTGTTCCACACCGTCACCACCCTCCCAGGCAGTGCGTTCCTGACCGTCACCACCCTCCCAGGCAGTGCGTTCCTGACCGTCACCACCCTCCCAGGCAGTGTGTTCCTGACCGTCACCACCCTCCCAGGCAGTGCGTTCCTGACCGTCACCACCCTCCCAGGCAGTGCGTTCCTGACCGTAACCACCCTCCCAGGCAGCGCGTTCCTGACCGTCACCACCCTCCCAGGCAGTGTGTTCCAGACTGTCACCACCCTCCCAGGCAGTGCGTTCCAGACCATCACCACCCTCCCAGGCAGTGCGTTCCAGACCATCACCACCCTCCTAGGCAGTGTGTTCCTGACCGTCACCACCCTCCCAGGCAGTGTGTTCCTGACCGTCACCACCCTCCCAGGCAGTGTGTTCCAGACTGTCACCACCCTCCCAGGCAGTGCGTTCCAGACCATCACCACCCTCCCAGACAGTGCGTTCCAGACCATCACCACCCTCCCAGACAGTGCGTTCCAGACCATCACCACCCTCCCAGGCAGTGTGTTCCTGACCATCCCCACCCTCCCAGGCAGTGCGTTCCAGACCCTCACCACCCTCCCAGGCAGTGCATTCCAGACCGTCACCACCCTCCCAGGCAGTGCATTCCAGACCGTCACCACCCTCCCAGGCAGTGCGTTCCAGCCTCTACCCCCCTCCCAGGCAGTGCGTTCCAGACCATCACCACCCTCCCAGGCAGTGTGTTCCTGACCGTCACCACCCTCCCAGGCAGTGTGTTCACACCGTCACCCTCCTCCAGGCAGTCGGTTCCAGACCGTCACCACCCTCCCAGGCAGTGTGTTCCTACACCGTCACCATCCTCCCAGGCAGCGCTGTTCCTGACCAGTCACCACCCTCCCAGGCAGTGTGTTCCTGACCATCACCACCCTCCCAGCAGTGCGTTCCGACCATCACCACCCTCCCAGGCAGTGTGTTCCTGACCAGTCACCACCCTCCCAGGCAGTGCGTTCCAGACCATCACCACCCTCCCAGGCAGTGCGTTCCAGACCCTCACCACCCTCCCAGGCAGTGCGTTCCAGACCGTCACCACCCTCCCAGGCAGTGTGTTCTGGACTATCACCACCCTCCCAGGCAGTGCGTTCCTGACCATCCCTACCCTCCCAGGCAGTGCGTTCCACACCGTCACCATCCTCCCAGGCAGCGCGTTCCAGACCGTCACCACCCTCCCAGGCAGTGTGTTCTGGACTATCACCACCCTCCCAGGCAGTGCGTTCCTGACCGTCACCACCCTCCCAGGCAGTGCGTTCCAGACTCTACCCCCCTCCCAGGCAGTGCGTTCCAGACCATCACCACCCTCCCAGGCAGCGCTCCATACCGTCACCACCCTCCCAGGCAGCGCGTTCCAGACCGTCACCACCCTCCCAGGCAGTGTGTTCCTGACCATCACCACCCTCCCAGGCAGTGTGTTCCTGACCATCACCACCCTCCCAGGCAGTGTGTTCCTGACCGTCACCACCCTCCCAGGCAGTGCGTTCCTGACCGTCACCACGCTCCCAGGCAGTGCGTTCCAGCCTCTCCCACCCTCCCAGGCAGTGCGTTCCAGACCATCACCACCCTCCCAGGCAGTGTGTTCCTGACCATCACCACCCTCCCAGGCAGTGTGTTCCTGACCGTCACCACCCTCCCAGGCAGTGCGTTCCAGACCATCACCACCCTCCCAGGCAGTGTGTTCCAGACCCTCTCCCACCCTCCCAGGCAGTGCGTTCCTGACCGTCACCACCCTCCCAGGCAGTGCGTTCCAGACCATCACCACCCTCCCAGGCAGTGTGTTCCAGACCCTCTCCCACCCTCCCAGGCAGTGTGTTCCTGACCGTCACCCCCCTCCCAGGCAGTGTGTTCCAGACCCTCTCCCACCCTCCCAGGCAGTGTGTTCCTGACCCTCTCCCACCCTCCCAGGCAGTGCGTTCCTGACCGTCACCACCCTCCCAGGCAGTGCGTTCCAGACCCTCTCCCACCCTCCCAGGCAGTGTGTTCCTGACCGTCACCACCCTCCCAGGCAGTGCGTTCCAGACCCTCTCCCACCCTCCCAGGCAGTGTGTTCCTGACCCTCACCACCCTCCCAGGCAGTGTGTTCCTGACCGTCACCACCCTCCCAGGCAGTGCGTTCCACACCGTCACCACCCTCCCAGGCAGTGTGTTCCAGACCATCACCACCCTCCCAGGCAGTGTGTTCCTGACCGTCACCACCCTCCCAGGCAGTGTGTTCCTGACCCTCACCACCCTCCCAGGCAGTGCGTTCCAGACCCTCACCACCCTCCCAGGCAGTGTGTTCCTGACCGTCACCACCCTCCCAGGCAGTGCGTTCCAGACCATCACCACCCTCCCAGGCAGTGCGTTCCAGACCCTCACCACCCTCCCAGGCAGTGTGTTCCAGACCATCACCACCCTCCCAGGCAGGGCGTTCCAGACCATCACCACCCTCTGGGTATAAAGGGTTTTCCTCAAATCCCCCTTAAACCTCCCACCCCTCACTTTGAAACATAGAAACATAGAAAACAGGAGCAGGAGTGGGCCATTCGGCCCTTCGAGCCTGCATCACCATTCAATATGATCATGGCTGGTTATGCAAATTCAGTATCCCACTCCTGCATTCTCTCCATACCCCTTGATCCCTTTAGCCACAAGGGCCACGTCCAACCATCTCTTGAATGTATCCAACAAACCGGCCCCAACAGCTTTCTGTGGGAGAGAATTCCACAAGTTCACAACTCTCTGAGAGAAGAAGTTCTTCCCCATCTCAGTCCTGAATGGCTGACCCCTTATTCTGAGGCTGTGACCCCGAGTTCTGGACGTTCCCAACATCGGGAACATTCTTCCCACATCCATCCTGTCCAGTCCCATCAGGATTTTATATGTTTCTATGAAATCCCCTCTCATTCTTCTAAACTCCAGTGAATACAAGCCCAGTCGATCCAGTCTTTCTCCATCTGTCAGTCCTGCCATCCCGGGAATTAGCCTGGGAACCTTCGCTGGACACCCTCAATAGCAGGAATGTCCTTCCTCAAACTGGGAGACCAAAACTGCCACAATACTCCAGGTGTGGCTTCACCAAGGCCCTGTATAACCGCAGCAAGATATCCCTACTCCTATACTCAAATCCTCTTTTGGCAGCAGGGTAGCATGGTGGTTAGCATAAATGCTTCACAGCTCCAGGGTCCCAGGTTCGATTCCCGGCTGGGTCACTGTCTGTGTGGAGTCTGCACGTCCTCCCCCTGTGTGCGTGGGTTTCCTCCGGGTGCTCCGGTTTCCTCCCACAGTCCAAAGATGTGCGGGTTAGGTGGATTGGCCATGCTAAATTGCCCGTAGTGTCCTAATAAAAAGTAAGGTTAAGGGGGGGGTTGTTGGGTTACGGGTATAGGGTGGATACGTGGGTTTGAGTAGGGTGATCATGACTCGGCACAACATTGAGGGCCGAAGGGCCTGTTCTGTGCTGTACTGTTCTATGTTCTATGTTCTCTCTCTATGAAGGTCAGCATGCCATTAGATTTCCTCACCGCCTGCTGTACCTGCATGCCAACTCTCACCGCCTGCTGTACCTGCATCCCAACCCTCACCGCCTGCTGTACCTGCATCCCAACCCTCACCGCCTGCTGTACCTGCATGCCAACCCTCACCGCCTGCTGTACCTGCATGCCAACCCTTACCGCCTGCTGTACCTGCATGCCAACCCTCACCGCCTGCTGTACCTGCATGCCAACCCTCACCACCTGCTGTACCTGCATGCCAACCCTCACTGCCTGCTGTACCTGTATGCCAACTCTCACTGCCTGCTGTACCTGTATGCCAACTCTCACTGCCTGCTGTACCTGCATGCCAACCCTCACCGCCTGCTGTACCTGCATGCCAACCCTCACCGCCTGCTATACCTGCATGCCAACCCTCACCGCCTGCTGTACCTGCATGCCAACCCTCACCGCCTGCTGTACCTGCATGCCAACCCTCACCGCCTGCTATACCTGCATGCCAACCCTCACCGCCTGCTGTACCTGCATGCCAACCCTCACCGCCTGCTGTACCTGCATGCCAACCCACACCGCCTGCTGTACCTGCATGCCAACCCTCACCGCCTGCTGTACCTGCATGCCAACCCTCACCGCCTGCTGTACCTGCATGCCAACCCTCACCGCCTGCTGTACCTGCATCCCAACCCTCACTGCCTGCTGTACCCGCATGCCAATCTTCAGCGACTGTTCCACCGTGACACCCAGGTCTCGTTACACTTCCCCTTTTCCTAAACTGCCACCATTCAGATAATAATCTGCCTTCCTGTTTTTGTCATCAAAGTGGATAATCTCACATTTACCCACATTATATTGCATTTGCCAAGTATTTGCCCACTCAGCCAGCCTGTCCAAGTCACCCTGCAGCCTCTCTGCATCCTCCTCACAGCGCACACTGCCACCCAGCTTAATGGTGTCTGCAAATTTGGAGATATTGCAATTCCTTCGTCCAAATCATTCATGTATATTGTGAAGAGCTGGGGTCCCAGCGCTGAACCCTGCGGTATCCCACTAGTCACTGCCTGCCACTTTGAGCAGGACACGTTTATTCCCACTTTCTGCTTCCTGTCTGCCAACCAGTTCTCTATCCACATCAATACATTACCCCCAATATCATGAGCTTTAATTTTGCTCACTAATCTCGGGCGAAATTCTCCGACCCCCAGCAGGGTTGGAGAATCGCCTGGGGCCGCCTAAAATCCCACCCCCGCCGTGGCAGAGATTCTCTGCCACCCGGGAAGTGGCGGCGGCGGGAATCTCGCCACTCCAATCGGCGAGGCCCCTGCGGTGATTCTCCGGCCCGGATGGGCCGAAGTCCCGCCACTGGGAGGCCTCTCCCGCCGCCGAGGTTTGAACCACCTCTGGAACGGCGGGATCAGCGGCGCGAGCGGGCCCCGGGGTCCTGGGGAGGTGGGGGGTGATCGAACCCCGGGGGGTGCCCCCACAGTGGCCTGGCCCGCGGTCGGGGCCCCCCCCCTCAGACTCCAGGCCAGTGCACTCTTTCTCCTTCCGCGGCTGCCACGGCCTCCACCATGGCGGAAGCGGAAGGGAACCCCACATCGCGCATGTGCCGGCAGTGACGTCAGTGGCCAGCTGCCGCTGACGTCACTGCCGGCGCATGCGCGGACCGGCGAAAGCCTTTCGGCCAGCCCCGCTGCCGGGGGCGCCGGTTTTTTGCGCCAGTCTTCTGGTGGCAACCGCTCCGGCGCGGGGCTGGCCCCCAAAGGTGCGGAGAATTCCCCACCTTTGGGGAGGCCGACCCCTGAGTAGTTGGCGCCACTCCCCTACACCAGGACCCTCCGTCACGCCGGGTAGGGCAGAATCCCGCCCCTCGTGTGTGGGAGATTGTTAAAAGCCTTTTGAAAGTCTGGATACACAACATTTACTGGTTCACCCTTATCCACTCTACTGGTCACATCCTCAAAAAATTACAGAAGATTTGTCAGGCATGATTTCCCATCAGTGAATCAATGCTGACTGGGACCGATCCTGTCCCCACTTTCCAGATGGTCCGTTATTCCATCCTTAATAATTGACTCCCGCATTTTCCCACCAGGGATGTTAGGCTAACCCGTCTGTAATTCTCCGTTTTCTCTCCCTCCTTTTTAAAAAGTGGGGTTACATTCGCTACCCTCCAATCCACTGGAACTATTCCAGAGTCTATAGAATGCTGGAAAATGATAACCAATACATCCACTGTTTTCTTTTTTGTAATAAATTTAGAGTACCCAATTCTTTTTTTTTCCAATTAAGGGGCAAATTAGCGCGGCCAATCCACCTAACCTGCACATCTTTGGGTTGTGGGGGTGAAACCCACGCAGACACGGGACACGGGGAGAATGTACAAACTCCACACGGACAGTGACCCAGAGCCGGGATCGAACCTGGGACCTCGGCGCCGTGAGACAGCAGTGCTAACCACTGCGTCACTGTGCCACCCAGCACCCACTATTTCGAAGGCCACTTCCTTAAGTACTCTGGGATGCAGAACATCAGACCTGGGGACTTATCGGGTTTTAATCCCATCAGTTTCCCCAATACAATTTCCTGACTAATTAGGAGTTTCCAGGGCAACACGGTGGCGCAGTGGTTGGCACTGCTACCCCAGGGCAGCACGGTGGCACAGTGGTTAGCACAGCTGCCCCACAGCACCGAGGTCCCGGCTCTGGGTCACTGTCCATGTGGAGTTTGCACATTCTCCCTGTGTTGGCGTGGGTTTCACCCCCACAACCCAAAAATGTGCAGGGTAGATGGATTGGCCATGCTAAATTGCCCCTTAATTGGAAAAAATGAATTGGGTAATCTAAATTTATTTAAAAAATAAGGAGTTTCTTCAGTTCCTCCTTCATGCTGACCCTCTGACCCCGAGTATTTCCAGGAGGTTATTTATCTCCTCCTTAGTGAAGACAGATCCAAAGTAATTGTTCAGTTGCTCTGCCATCTCTTTGTTGCCCATTATGAATTCACCTGATTCTAACGGTAAGGGACCTACATTTGTCTTCACCAGTCCTTTTTCTCTTCACATATCTACAGAAGCTTCTGCAGTCAGTTTTTATGTTTTCTCTAAGCAGAGGAGGACAAAGAGTTTAATTCAGAAGGGGAAATAGAAGACGAGGGAAAGCTTAGAGAAAACATTTTATCTCTAAGCTTTCTCTCGTCTTCTATTTCCCCTTCTGAATTAAACTCTTTGTCCTCCTCTGCTTAGAGAAAACATAAAAACTGACTGCAGAAGCTTCTGTAGATATGTGAAGAGAAAAAGGACTGGTGAAGACAAATGTAGGTCCCTTACCGTTAGAATCAGGTGAATTGATAATGGGCAACAAAGAGATGGCAGACCAGCTGAAAACAACCCAAGCCTATCCAACCTCTCTTCGTAACTTAAATGTTCACCCCAGGCAACATCCTGGTGAATCTCCTCTGCACCCCCTCCAGTGCAATCACATCCGACCAGAACTGCACACAGTACTCCAGCTGTGGCCTCACCAAAGTTCTATTCAGCCCCAACATGACCTCCCTCCTTTTGTAATCTATGCCCCGATTATTAAAGGCAAATGTATAATATGATCTTTTCAGCATCCTATTAACCTGACCCTCTGCCTTCAGAGATCCATGAACGGGCAGCACGGTGGCGCAGTCGGTTAGCTCTGCTGTCTTAAATTTATTTAAAGAAAAGAGATTTATGGACAATCATAAGAACATAAGAACTAGGAGCAGGAGTAGGCCATCTGGCCCCTCGAGCCTGCTCCGCCATTCAATGAGATTATGGCTGATCTTTTGTGGACTCAGCTCCACTTTCCGGCCCGAACACCATAACCCTTAATCCCTTTATTCTTCAAAAAACTATCTATATCTTAAAAACATTTAATGAAGGAGCCTCAACTGCTTCACTGGGCAAGGAATTCCATAGATTCACAACCCTTTGGGTGAAGAAGTTCCTCCTAACCTCAGTCCTAAATCTACTTCCCCTTATTTTGAGGCTATGCCCCCTAGACGAGCTGGTTTAGCACAGGGCTAAATCACTGGCTTTGAAAGCAGGCCAGCCGCACGGTTCAATTCCCGTACCAGCCTCCCTGAACAGGTGCCGAAATGTGGCAACTAGGGGCTTTTCACAGTAACTTCATTGAAGCCTACTCATGGCAATAAGCGATTTTCATTTTTTTTCTCATAGTTCTGCTGTCACCCGCCAGTGGAAACAACCTGCCCGCACTATCCTATCTATTCCCTTCATAATTTTATGTTTCGATAAGAACCCCCCCTGCATCCTTCTAAATTCCAACGCGTACAGTCCCAGTTACTCAACCTCTCCTCGTAATCCAACTCCTTCAGCTCTGGGTCCCTTTGTTCTTTGGAACTTCCCAGTATCAGATCTTTCACAGTATACTTCCTTGTCAAATTACTCCTTCCAAAGTGCATCACTTCACACTTTTCAGGGTTAAATTCCATCTGCCACCTTTCTGCCCATTTGACCATCCCGTCTGTATCTCCCTGTAGCCCAACACACTCAACCTCACTGTTAACCTCCCGGCCAATCTCTGTGTCATTCGCAAACTCACTGATCCTACCCCCCACATAGTCATCTATGTTGTTTATATAAAAGACAAACAATAGGGGTCCCAGCACAGATCCCTGTGGTACCCCACTGGACACTGGCTTCCAGTCACTAAAGCAGCCGTCTGTCATCGCCCTCTGTCTCTCACAGTTATGCCAATTTTGAATCCATCTAATAGTAATAATCTTTATTATTGTCACAAGTAGGCTTACATTAACATTACATTGAAGTTACTGTGAAAAGCCCCTAGTTGCTACACTCCGGCTCTTGTTCGGGTACACAGAGGGAGAATTCAGAATGTCCAAATTATCTAACAGCTCGTCTTTTGGGACTGTGGGAGGAAACCGGAGCACCCGGAGGAAACCCACGCAGACACGGGGAGAACGTGCAGACTCCGCACAGACAGTGACCCAAGCCAGGAATCGAGCCTGGGACCCTGCCACTGTGAAGCAACCGTGCTAACCACTGTGCTACCGTGCCGCCCATCTATCAAATCACCCTGTATCCCATGTGCATTTGCCTTCTTAATAAGTCTCCCATATGGGGCCTTGTCAAAGGCTTTGCTGAAATCCATGTAAACTACATGAACTACACTACACACCTGGTCACATGCTCAAAAAAATTCAACCGAATTTGTTCGGCATGACCTCCCTTTGACAAAGCCGTGCTGACTATTCCTGATCAATCCCTGCCTCTCCAAGTGGAAATTGATTCTCTCCTTAAGAATTTTCTCCAATAGTTTCACCACACTGATGTGAGACTCACTGGTCTGTAGTTCCCTGGCTTATCTCTGCAACCTTTCTGAAATAGGGACCACATTAGGTGTTCTCCAGTCCTCTGGCATCTCCCCTTTGGCCAATTAAAAATTTGGGTCAGAGCCCCGGCAATCTCCTCCCTCACCTCCCACAGCATCCTGGTACACAATCCATCTGGACTGGAGATTTGTCCACTTTTAAACTTGCCAATTCCTCCAATACCTTGTCACTCCCTATGATAATTTGCTCAAGAACCTCATAATCTCTCTTCCCGAGTTCCATAACTACCTCCTCGTTCTCTTGGGTGAAGACAGATGTGAAATATTCGTTCAACACCCTACCAATGTCCCCTGGCTTCACCCACAG
Source organism: Scyliorhinus canicula (assembly GCF_902713615.1). Classification (NCBI taxonomy): domain Eukaryota; kingdom Metazoa; phylum Chordata; class Chondrichthyes; order Carcharhiniformes; family Scyliorhinidae; genus Scyliorhinus; species Scyliorhinus canicula. The sequence goes on from NC_052157.1 coordinate 2,180,312, forward strand.
ATTTCCCCCTTGGTCCCTAATGGGCCCTACTCTTCCCTGGTTATCCTCTTCCCATTGATATCTTGGGATTTGCCCTATTTTTACCAGCCAGAGTTTTCTCATATCCCCTCTTTGCTCTCCTAATTGTTCCTTAAGCTCCATCCTGCAGTTTCTGTGCTCCACTAATGTCTCTGTAGATTTCCTCTCTTTATACTTGTTAAAAGTCTCTCTTTTCCTTCTCATTGTATCCTGAATATCTCTGGTCATCCATGGTTCTCTGGGCTTGTTACTCCTTCCTATTACCCCAGAGGGAACATGTTGGGCCTGTACCCTCCCCATTTCCTCTTTAAACACCCCCCACTGCTCTTCTGTCGGTTTCCCCACAAGTAACTGTTCCCAGTCTACCTAGGCCAGATCCTGCCTTATTTTGTCAAAATCTACTCTCCCCTAATCCAAAACCCTTTTTTGCAATTTGTCTATTTCTTTGTGCATAACAAATTTAAATTGCACCATGTTGTGATCGCTGCCACTAAAATGCTCCCCGACCATCTCATCAACCACCTGCCTGGCTTCATTCCCCAGAATTAGGTCCAGCGCTGCACTGTCCCTTGTTGGATCCTCTACTTGTTGGGATTAAAAGTTCTCCTGTATACACTTTAAAAACTCTGCTCCACCTGAGCCCTTAACATTGATGGCTATCCCAATTAATTTCGGGAAAGTTGAAATCACCTAATTATCCTCTTATTACTTTTACACCTCTCTGCGAATATATTTGCTCCTCAATTTCCCGTTGACTGTCTGGGGGTCTATAATAAACACCCAGCAATTTAGCTGTCCCTTTGTTATTTCAGAGATTTCATAGAATTTACAGTGCAGAAGGAGGCCATTCGGCCCATCGAGTCTGCACAGGCTCTTGGAAAGAGCACCCTACCCGACGTCAACACCTCCACCCTATCCCCATAACCCAGTAACCCCACCCAACACTAAGGGCAATTTTGGACACTAAGGGCAATTTATCATGGCCAATCCACCTAACCTGCACATCTTTGGACTGTGGGAGGAAACCGGAGCACCCGGAGGAAACCCACGCACACACGGGGAGGATGTGCAGACTCCGCACAGACAGTGACCCAAGCCGGAATCGAACCTGGGACCCTGGAGCTGTGAAGCATTTGTGCTATCCACAATGCTACCGTGCTGCCCACATTCCTACCGTTATTCCTAAACTCTACCCACAAAGTTTGATTTAATTCCCCTCCAATCACTGCTTACTGCAGAAACTTAGCTAACAATGCAATACCTCCGACTCTTTTACCCCCTCCTCTGCCCAGCCTGAAGATTCAATACCCCGAGATGTTGAGCTGTCAATCCTGCCCCTCACTCAACTATGTGTCTCTGGTAACTATTATATCATTTTGTAAAAAACGTAAATTTAGAGTACCAATTAATTTCTTCCAATTAAAGGGCAATTTAGTGCCCACTCTCACCACAGACAGTGCCAGCCCCTCACCGCAGACAGTGCCAGCCCCTCACCACAGACAGTGCCAGCCCCTCACCACAGACAGTGCCAGCCCCTCACCGCAGACAGTGCCAGCCCCTCACCGCAGACAGTGCCCACCCTCACCGCAGACAGTGCCAGCCCCTCACCGCAGACAGTCCCCACTCTCACCACAGACAGTCCCCACCCTCACCACAGACAGTGCCAGCCCCTCACCACAGACAGTCCCCACCCTCACCGCAGACAGTCCCCACCCTCACCGCAGACAGTGCCAGACCCTCACCGCAGACAGTCCCCACCCTCACCGCAGACAGTCCCCACCCTCACCGCAGACAGTGCCAGACCCTCACCGCAGACAGTCCCCACCCTCACCGCAGACAGCCCCACCCTCACCGCAGACAGTGCCAGACCCTCACCGCCGACAGTCCCCGCCCCTCACCGCAGACAGTGCCCACCCCTCCCCGCAGACAGTGCCCACCCCTCACCGCAGACAGTGCCAGACCCTCACCGCAGACAGTCCCCACCCTCACCGCAGACAGCCCCACCCTCACCGCAGACAGTGCCAGACCCTCACCGCCGACAGTCCCCACCCTCACCGCAGACAGTCCCCACCCTCACCGCAGACAGTGCCAGGATCTCACCGCAAACAGTGCCCACCCTCACCGCAGACAGTGCCAGCCCCTCACCACAGACAGTCCCCACCCTCACCGCAGACAGTCCCCACCCTCACAGCAGACAGTCCCCACCCTCACCACAGGCAGTGCCCGCCCCTCACCGCAGACAGTGCCCACCCTCACCGCAGACAGTGCCAGCCCCTCACCGCAGACAGTGCCAGCCCCTCACCGCAGACAGTGCCAGCCCCTCACCGCAGACAGTGCCAGCCCCTCACCGCAGACAGTCCCAGCCCCTCACCGCAGACAGTGCCAGCCCCTCACCGCAGACAGTGCCAGCCCCTCACCGCAGACAGTCGCACCCTCATCGCAGACAGTCCCCACCCTCACCGCAGACAGTGCCAGCCCCTCACCGCAGACAGTGCCAGACCCTCACCGCAGACAGTCCCCACCCTCACCACAGACAGTGCCAGACCCTCACCACAGACAGTCCCCACCCTCACCACAGACAGTCCCCACCCTCACCACAGACAGTCCCCACCCTCACCGCAGACAGTCACCACCCTCACCGCAGACAGTGCCCACCCTCACCGCAGACAGTCCCCACCCTCACCGCAGACAGTGCCCACCCTCACCGCAGACAGTCCCCACCCTCACCGCAGACAGTCCCCACCCTCACCACAGGCAGTGCCAGCCCCTCACCGCAGACAGTGCCCACCCTCACCGCAGACAGTGCCAGCCCCTCACCGCAGACAGTGCCAGCCCCTCACCGCAGACAGTGCCAGCCCCTCACCGCAGACAGTGCCAGCCCCTCACCGCAGACAGTGCCAGCCCCTCACCGCAGACAGTCCCACCCTCATCGCAGACAGTCCCCACCCTCACCGCAGACAGTGCCAGCCCCTCACCGCAGACAGTGCCAGCCCCTCACCGCAGACAGTGCCAAACCCTCACCGCAGACAGTCCCCACCCTCACCGCAGACAGTCCCCACCCTCACCGCAGACAGTGCCCACCCTCACCGCAGACAGTGCCAGCCCCTCCCCGCAGACAGTCCCCACCCTCACCGCAGACAGTGCCCCACCCTCACCGCAGACAGTCCCCACCATCACCGCAGACAGTCCCCACCCTCACCGCAGACAGTCCCTACCATCACCGCAGACAGTGCCAGCCCCTCCCCGCAGACAGTCCCCACCCTCACCGCAGACAGTCCCCACCCTCACCGCAGACAGTCCCCACCCTCACCGCAGACAGTCCCCACCCTCACCGCAGACAGTGCCAGCCCCTCACCGCAAACAGTGCCAGCCCCTCACCGCAGACAGTCCCCACCCTCACCGCAGACAGTCCCCACCCTCACCACAGGCAGTGCCAGCCCCTCACCACAGACAGTCCCCACCCTCACCGCAGACAGTCCCCACCCTCACCGCAGACAGTGCCAGACCCTCACCGCAGACAGTCCCCACCCTCACCGCAGACAGTGCCAGCCCCTCACCGCAGACAGTGCCAGCCCCTCACCGCAGACAGTGCCAGCCCCTCACCGCAGACAGTGCCCACCCTCACCGCAGACAGTGCCAGCCCCTCACCGCAGACAGTGCCAGCCCCTCACCGCAGACAGTGCCAGCCCCTCACCGCAGACAGTCCCACCCTCATCGCAGACAGTCCCCACCCTCACCGCAGACAGTGCCAGCCCCTCACCGCAGACAGTGCCAAACCCTCACCGCAGACAGTCCCCACCCTCACCGCAGACAGTCCCCACCCTCACCGCAGACAGTCCCCACCCTCACCGCAGACAGTGCCCACCCTCACCGCAGACAGTGCCAGCCCCTCCCCGCAGACAGTCCCCACCCTCACCGCAGACAGTCCCCACCATCATCGCAGACAGTCCCCACCCTCACCGCAGACAGTCCCCACCCTCACCGCAGACAGTCCCCACCCTCACCGCAGACAGTCCCCACCCTCACCGCAGACAGTCCCCACCCTCACCGCAGACAGTGCCAGCCCCTCACCGCAGACAGTGCCAGCCCCTCACCGCAGACAGTCCCCACCCTCACCGCAGACAGTCCCACCCTCACCGCAGACAGTCCCCACCCTCACCGCAGACAGTCCCCACCCTCACCGCAGACAGTGCCAGCCCCTCACCGCAGACAGTCCCCACCCTTACCGCAGACAGTGCCAGCCCCTCACTGCAGACAGTCCCCACCCTCACCGCAGACAGTGCCAGCCCCTCACTGCAGACAGTCCCCACCCTCACCGCAGACAGTCCCCACCCTCACCGCAGACAGTGCCAGACCCTCACCGCAGACAGTGCCAGCCCCTCCCGCAGACAGTGCCAAACCCTCACCGCAGACAGTCCCCACCCTCACCGCAGACAGTGCCAGACCCTCACCGCAAACAGTGCCCACCCTCACCACAGACAGTGCTAGACCCTCACCGCAGACAGTGCCAGCCCCTCCCGCAGACAGTGCCAAACCCTCACCACAGACAGTGCCCACCCTCACCACAGACAGTCCCACCCTCACCGCAGACAGTGCCAAACCCTCACCGCAGACAGTGCCAGACCCTCACCGCAGACAGTGCCAAACCCTCACCGCAGACAGTGCCCACCCTCACCACAGACAGTCCCACCCTCACCGCAGACAGTGCCAGACCCTCACCGCAGACAGTCCCCGCCCCTCACCGCAGACAGTGCCAGATCCTCACCGCAAACAGTGCCCACCCTCACCACAGACAGTGCCCACCCTCACCACAGACAGTCCCCACCCTCACCGCAGACAGTGCCAGACCCTCACCGCAGACAGTCCCCACCCTCACCGCAGACAGTGCCAGACCCTCACCACAGACAGTGCCAGCCCCTCACCACAGACAGTCCCCACCCTCACCGCAGACAGTCCCCACCCTCACCACAGACAGTCCCCACCCTCACCGCAGACAGTGCCAGCCCTCACCACAGACAGTCCCCACCCTCACCACAGACAGTCCCCACCCTCACCACAGACAGTCCCCACCCTCACCGCAGACAGTGCCAGCCCTCACCACAGACAGTCCCCACCCTCACCGCAGACAGTCCCCACCCTCACCGCAGACAGTCCCCACCCTCACCACAGGCAGTGCCAGACCCTCACCGCAGACAGTCCCCACCCTCACCGCAGACAGTCCCCACCCTCACCGCAGACAGTGCCAGCCCCTCACCACAGACAGTCCCCACCCTCACCGCAGACAGTGCCAGCCCCTCACCGCAGACAGTGCCCACCCTCACCGCAGACAGTGCCCACCCTCACCGCAGACAGTGCCAGCCCCTCACCGCAGACAGTCCCCATCCTCACCGCAGACAGTCCCCACCCTCACCGCAGACAGTCCCCACCCTCACCGCAGACAGTCCCCACCCTCACCGCAGACAGTCCCCGCCCCTCACCGCAGACAGTGCCAGATCCTCACCGCAAACAGTGCCCACCCTCACCGCAGACAGTGCCAGCCCCTCACCGCAGACAGTGCCCACCCTCACCGCAGACAGTGCCCACCCTCACCGCAGACAGTGCCAGCCCCTCACCGCAGACAGTCCCCATCCTCACCGCAGACAGTCCCCACCCTCACCGCAGACAGTCCCCACCCTCACCGCAGACAGTCCCCACCCTCACCGCAGACAGTCCCCACCCTCACCGCAGACAGTGCCAGCCCCTCCCCGCAGACAGTCCCCACCCTCACCGCAGACAGTCCCCACCCTCACCGCAGACAGTCCCCACCCTCACCGCAGACAGTCCCCACCCTCACCGCAGACAGTCCCCACCCTCACCGCAGACAGTGCCAGACCCTCACCGCAGACAGTGCCAGCCCCTCACCGCAGACAGTCCCCACCCTCACCGCAGACAGTCCCCACCCTCACCGCAGACAGTGCCCCACCCTCACCGCAGACAGTGCCAGCCCCTCACCGCAGACAGTCCCCACCCTCACCGCAGACAGTGCCCCACCCTCACCGCAGACAGTGCCCCACCCTCACCGCAGACAGTCCCCACCCTCACCGCAGACAGTGCCAGCCCCTCACCGCAGACAGTCCCCACCCTTACCGCAGACAGTGCCAGCCCCTCACCGCAGACAGTCCCCACCCTCACCGCAGACAGTCCCCACCCTCACCGCAGACAGTCCCCACCCTCACCGCAGACAGTGCCAGCCCCTCACCGCAGACAGTGCCCCACCCTCACCGCAGACAGTGCCAGCCCCTCACCACAGACAGTGCCAGCCCCTCACCACAGACAGTGCCAGCCCCTCACCACAGACAGTGCCAGCCCCTCCCCGCAGACAGTGCCAGCCCCTCCCCGCAGACAGTGCCAGCCCCTCCCCGCAGACAGTCCCCACCCTCACCGCAGACAGTCCCCACCCTCACCGCAGACAGTGCCAGACCCTCACCGCAGACAGTGCCCACCCTCACCGCAGACAGTCCCCACCCTCACCGCAGACAGTCCCCACCCTCACCGCAGACAGTGCCAGCCCCTCACCGCAGACAGTCCCCACCCTTACCGCAGACAGTGCCAGCCCCTCACCGCAGACAGTCCCCACCCTCACCGCAGACAGTGCCAGCCCCTCACCGCAGACAGTCCCCATCCTCACCGCAGACAGTCCCCACCCTCACCGCAGACAGTCCCCACCCTCACCGCAGACAGTCCCCACCCTCACCGCAGACAGTCCCCGCCCCTCACCGCAGACAGTGCCAGATCCTCACCGCAAACAGTGCCCACCCTCACCGCAGACAGTGCCAGCCCCTCACCGCAGACAGTGCCCACCCTCACCGCAGACAGTGCACCGCAGACAGTCCCCACCCTCACCGCAGACAGTGCCAGCCCCTCACCGCAGACAGTGCCAGCCCCTCACCGCAGACAGTCCCCACCCTCACCGCAGACAGTGCCAGCCCCTCACCGCAGACAGTGCCAGCCCCTCACCGCAGACAGTCCCCACCCTCACCGCAGACAGTCCCCACCCTCACCGCAGACAGTCCCCACCCTCACCGCAGACAGTCCCCACCCTCACCGCAGACAGTGCCAGCCCCTCACCGCAGACAGTGCCAGCCCCTCACCGCAGACAGTCCCCACCCTCACCGCAGACAGTGCCAGCCCCTCACCGCAGACAGTGCCAGCCCCTCACCACAGACAGTGCCCACCCTCACCGCAGACAGTCCCCACCCTCACCGCAGACAGTGCCAGCCCCTCCCCGCAGACAGTCCCCACCCTCACCGCAGACAGTCCCCACCCTCACCGCAGACAGTGCCCACCCTCACCGCAGACAGTGCCCACCCTCACCGCAGACAGTCCCCACCCTCACTGCAGTCCTTACCTTGGCTCCGTCCACACTGATGATGCGATAAGTGTTCCTCGTCCCATCGTAGAAATAGGAAACGGTAAGGGCTTGTCTCGCTGCCGGGACCCAGTTCTTCTTGGTGGCCGGGTCAATCTGGAAGACATGTGCTCTGCTGGTGAAGATTGGCTGTTCTCTGGAATGAAGGAGTGAGAGAGAAGCAGCCATTGAGTTAACATTAGTCGAGATTCTGCAGAATGGGAGCGATTATTGAGCATACTTCACATCATCAGCCTTTTCCCTGGGGATTCTGGTCAATGTGTTCCAAGATTGAGAACAACAGTGCTTTCCAACTCAGCATTTAGCTGAAAGCTGACACTATTCCATCTGCACCATGTGATTGAGACATGACCTGAGTAAGCACTGGTCCCATAAGTGTTCTCATTACCCATCACACCCCAGCAATCTGATACCATTAGCCCAGCTGAGGCCTGTGAAAGTGGCCTGGAGTTGGACAGAATGAAACAGGACTCCCACTGAACATGTGACTCATCGTTCTCACACAAACACAGCACTTGCTGCTTCGAGCTACCGTTTACCCAGTGCTCTTATTCTGATAAGTGAATAATTCAGATAACGAGACAGATTATTTTCAATTCTGCATTGCGTTAAATATTAATACAGCAGGAAACTGTAAGAGGCAGAGAGAGAGGCAGAGAGAGAAAGAGACAGGGAAAGAGGAGGCGAGACTAGGAGAGAGGTAGAGGCAAAAACAGCGAGGCAGAGAGACAGAGAGAGAAGCAGAAAGACAGACAGAGAGCGAGAGAGGAATTCCTGCTGGAGATAGATGGACGAACCGGAAGATTCAGTGATTTCCAATGAGTAACTGCCTCCTGGGTAATCTTTCCTCCTGAGAGGATCACCGGGAATCTATCTTCCAGAGTTCACATCCAGGGTCAGTGGTTGAGGCAAAAACTATGCAAACATTGAAGATTGGGTAAGGTGGATGAACGGGATGTGGACAAGAGGGCTGGCTAAATGTGATTGGGACAATTTCCCCATACGGAAGATAAACATTGACACGGTTGAATGGGCTGAATGGTCCCTGCTGTAAACAGAAGGTGTCCAATCCTAATCTGAGAAAATAAGAGGATTGAGCAGAGAGTGAAATAGCCAGCAACTGGGAGGCAATGGGCATCTTGATGATCACACTGTGTAAATTCAGAATTACAACTGACATTATTCCCTGACCTGAGAGGGCTCAACACCTTCATTAAAACACAAACAGGAATTCTAACATCAATGGCTGCATTGAAAATGGGAAAAGAACATCCCTCAGAGAGAGGGAAGAGCGGAGAGGGTGGGAACGTCAAGTGAAGAGTGGAGGAACATGGTGGGTACAGGGCCCCTGGGGGCAGTGAACACAGAGCGGGGGGGGGGGGGGGGGGGGACAGTGAACACAGGGGGGGGGCAGTGAACACAGGGGGGGGGACAGTGAACACAGGGGGGGGGCAGTGAACACAGAGGGGGGGGACAGTGAACACAGGGGGGGGGCAGTGAACACAGGGGGGGGCAGTGAACACAGGGGGGGGGGCAGTGAACACAGGGGGGGGCAGTGAACACAGGGGGGGGACAGTGAACACGGGGGGGGCAGTGAACACAGAGAGGGGGAGGGGGGGACACGGGGGGGGGACAGTGAACACAGAGAGGGGGAGGGGGGGACACGGGGGGGGGGACACGGGGGGGGGGGACACGGGGGGGGGAGACAGTGAACACGGGGGGGGACAGTGATTACAGAGAGGGGGGGGGACACGGGGGGGGACACAGAGGGGGGGGGGGGCAGTGAACACAGAGAGGGGGAGGGGGGGAACACGGGGGGGGGACAGTGATCACAGAGGGGGGGAGGGGGACAGTGAACACAGAGGGGGGGGGACAGTGAACACAGAGGGGGGGAGGGGGACACGGGGGGGGGGGACAGTGAACACAGAGGGGGGGGGACAGTGAACACAGAGGGGGGGACAGTGAACACAGAGGGGGGGGGACAGTGAACACAGAGGGGGGGGGACAGTGAACACAGAGGGGGGGGGACAGTGAACACAGAGGGGGGGGGACAGTGAACACAGAGGGGGGGGACAGTGAACACAGGGGGGGGACAGTGAACACAGGGGGGGGGGGGGACAGTGAACACAGGGGGGGGGACAGTGAACACAGAGGGGGGGGGACAGTGAACACAGAGGGGGGGGGGACAGTGAACACAGAGGGGGGGGCAGTGAACACAGAGAGGGGGAGGGGGGAACACGGGGGGGGACAGTGATCACAGAGGGGGGAGGGGGACAGTGAACACAGAGGGGGGGGACAGTGAACACAGAGGGGGGGGCAGTGAACACAGAGGGGGGGAGACAGTGAACACAGAGGGGGGGGGCAGTGAACACAGAGGGGGGGGGGACAGTGAACACAGAGGGGGGGGGACAGTGAACACAGAGGGGGGGAGGGGGACACGGGGGGGGGGAGACAGTGAACACAGAGGGGGGGGGACAGTGAACACAGAGGGGGGGGGACAGTGAACACAGAGGGGGGGGGACAGTGAACACAGAGGGGGGGAGGGGGACACGGGGGGGGGACAGTGAACACAGAGGGGGGGACAGTGAACACAGAGGGGGGGACAGTGAACACAGAGGGGGGGGACAGTGAACACAGGGGGGGGGACAGTGAACACAGGGGGGGGGGGCAGTGAACACAGAGGGGGGGACAGTGAACACAGAGGGGGGGACAGTGAACACAGAGGGGGGGGGGACAGTGAACACAGGGGGGGGGGGGACAGTGAACACAGGGGGGGGGACAGTGAACACAGAGGGGGGGGACAGTGAACACAGAGGGGGGGGGGACAGTGAACACAGGGGGGGGACAGTGAACACAGAGGGGGGGAGGGGGGACACAGAGGGGGGGGGGCAGTGAACACAGAGGGGGGGGGACAGTGATCACAGAGGGCGGGGAGGGGGACACAGAGGTGGGGGACAGTGACACAGAGGGGGGGGACAGTGACACAGAGGGGGGGGGGGGGGACAAGGACTGGAACAGATTCCTGTTCACACAATCCCAATCAGAATGTCAAACCCCCATTGCTGCCTCATTGAGGGAGGAAGCCAGTGCAGCCTGGTGTCCATTGTCTCAACAGCCTTTTGGGCATCTCTCACCTTTACATAGAGTTTACAGTGCAGGAGGAGGCCACTCGGCCCATCGAGTCCACACAGCCTCCCCCAGAAAGACCACCCACCCAAGCCCATACCTCACCCCATCCTCGCAACCCCACCCAACCCCACCCAACCACTTTGGACACTAAAGACAACTTAGCATGGCCAATCCACCGAACAGCACGTCTTTGGACTGTGGGAGGAAGCCGGAGCACCCGGAGGAAACCCACGCAGACACGGGGAGAACGTGCAGACTCCGCACAGAC
>NC_052157.1:2491634-2609134 GCF_902713615.1 Scyliorhinus canicula
TGGCTCCAGTTAGAGCCTCTGGTTTTTGGACTTTGATGCCCATTTTCAGAGTAAGTTTGTGGATGAGTTGAGGTGGGAAGTTGTGAGGAAGACGAGAAATGTCGAAGCCCCAGACGAAGGATGCTGGAAAGAAGGGGGCGAGCGAAAGTCCGCCGGGGGCTGAGGCTGTGAGTCCTGCTTGAAGAAAGATGGTGGTGGCTGGGTCACTGGGTGGGGCCACTCCCCTCACAGTGGAAACTCTGACCAAGGTGATGTCGGTGGATTTTGAGAGGCTGTTTGCCAAGCACATGGCGATGTTTCGGAGGTAGATGATGGCTTTGATAAAAGAGTGGGTGGAGCAGGCAATTGCCCCGGTAAAGGCGGCAGTGATGAAGACATCGCTCAAGGTGTGGGAGCAAGGAGAGAAGGTGAAGGGGGTGGAGGAGGCCCTGTCACAGCACACCGACCAGATCACCTCAGTGGGTGAGGAGCTGTGGAAGGACAGGATCCGGTAGACTGTGGGTCGTATAGGTCCATATCTCTGCTGAATGTAGACGCAAGATATTGGCAAAGGTGTTGGCCTTAAGGTTGTAGGAGTGCCTTCGAAAGGTGACTGGGGAGGACCAGACGGGGTTCGTTAAGGGAAGACAGTTGTCCTCGAATGTGAGGAGGTTGTTGAATGTGCTTGAGGGTGCTTTCTCTGCCAGAGGGGAGGGAGACAGAGGTGGTGGTGGTGATGTTGGATGCGGAGGAAGTCTTCAATCAGGTGGACTTATTTGATGGTGGTAGTAGAGAGATTTGGGACTAGGCCGAGGTTTGTAGTGAGTGTGCAGCTGGTGTATAAGGCTCCCATTTCCCCTCATTGGTGGCGTCTCATTTTAGGTATTTGGGGGGGTGCAGATTTCCCAGGATTGGGCAGGGCTTCGGAAATTTAATTTCAGTAATTTGGTGGGGAAGGTGAAGCCCCATTTGACGAGTTGGGACAATCTCCTTCTGTCATTGACCCTGCGGGTGCAGGCAGGTAAAATGAATGTTTTGCTGCGATTCCTGATGGTGTTTATTCGGGGGGTGGACAGGCTGATCTCCATGTTTGTTTGGGCGAGGAATGTGGCAGTGCAGAGGGGACGGCTGGTTAGGTCTCCCAAATGTGGTGTATTATTATTGGATGGCAAATGCAGAGAAGGTTGTGGGATGGAGCTGGGAGGGGGGCTTTGTGGGTGAGGATGGAGGCGGCCTGTTGGAGAAGTATTCGGTGAGTCCGGTGGTGGTGGCCACATTGAATATCTGGAGGCGGGTTTGGTATCTGTTCCAAGCAGGGGGCCGGGTCAGGGGGGATACCGATTAGGGGGAATCACGGGTTTGAGCCGGGATGGGATGGATGTGAGATTCCGGGGATGGGAGGAGAGAGGATTAAGGAAATGAAGGATATGGTTGTGGGAGGGCGATTTGTGAGTTTGGAGGAGTTGGGCGAGAGGTTTGGGTTGGCGAGGGGCGAAGGCTTCAGATATATGCAGGTGCTGGACGTGGCGAGGAAGGTGGGGGGGACGGTTGGGGGGGGTTGTCTCGGTGACTTATGGGAGGATTTTGGAGGAGGATGGGTGTGTCCATGGAGGAGATTAAGACGAAGTGCAGCACGGTAGCACAGTGGTTAGCACTGTTGCTTCACAGCGTCAGGGTCCCAGGTTCGATTCCGAGCTTGGGTCACTGTCTGTGTGGAGTCTGCACCTTCTCCCCGTATCTGCGCGGGTTTCCTCCCATAAGTCCCGAAAGACGTGCTGTTAGGTGAATTGGACATTCTGAATTCTCCCTCTGTGTACCTGAACAGGCGCCGGAATGTGGCGACTAGGGGATTTTCACAGTAACTTCATTGCAGCGTTAATGTAAACCTACCTGTGACACTGATAAAGGTTATTATTAAGTGGGAAGAAGAGTTGGTGTTGGTGCTGGAGGGGGGGCTGAGGTGTGAGGCGCTGCGGAGGGTAAACGCCTCCACTCTGTGTGTGAGGTTGGGGCTGATAACAGCTGAAGGTGGTGTACAGGGCGCACCTCACAAAACCGAGGATGAACCGGCTGTTGGAGGGGGTGGGGGATGTCTGTGAGCGTTGTGGGGGTCCCGAGAACCATTTCATGTATTTTGGGCCTGCCCGAAGCTGGAAAGGTTTTGGAGGACGGTGTCAGCAGCATTTTGGGGGTTTTACATGTGAACATGGAGCCCGGTCCCTTCAAAGCCATATTCAGGGTATCGGAGCTGCAGACGGGAGCGCGGGCAGATGTTTTAGCCTTTGCCTCGCTGATCGCTCACAGTCGGGTCCTGCTGGTGTGGACGTCAGCTTCTCCACCCTGTTGGGGGGGGGGGGGGGGCGGTTTGGGTGGTCTGGGGGGGGTTTGGGTGGTCTGGGGGGGGTTTGGGTGGTATGGGGGGGGGGGGGCGGTTTGGGTGGTCGGGGGGGGGTTTGGGTGGTCTGGGGGGGGGGGGGGCGGTTTGGGTGGTCTGGGGGGGGGGGGGGGTTGTGGAGCTGTTGTGAATTATAGAACTGTTGAAAATTTGTTGAATAAAAATACTTTCAAAAATACTGCATATTTCATGATAATTCTTGGTATAAACAGTAATTGTATTTCACCTGGTGGCTGTAATTATTGGGTGGACAAAGACATCGGGCATTTATTGGCTGGTTTAGCTTAGTGGGCTAAACAGCTGGTTTGTGATGCAGAACAAGGCCAGCAGCGTGGGTTCAATTCCCGTACCAGCTGAGAATTCTGAATTCTCCCTCCGTGTACCTGAACAGGCGCCGGAATGTGGCGACTAGGGGATATTCACAGTAACTTAATTGCAGTGTTAATGTCAGCCTACTTGTGACAATAAAGGATCTTTATCTTTATCTTATGTGAGTGTTGGGCCAGTGGGACTGGAATTGACCGCGCGCTTGCCCTGGGCGGTGTTACAGTATTCTGCGTCGCTCAAACTGCTTCTAGAACCTTCGCCATTTGTAACATATCTTTTATTTGCAGTGAAGTTTAAGCTGAAGGCTGAAATAATGAACAATGTTGCCAAGGGCAAGAGATGTTCAAAACCTCAACAAGGAAACAATGTGAAAGGTGAGACTGAGAGAACGAGAGATTCCACGGAATGGGTTAAATTGGGTGGGAAAGAGGAACATGAATAATAATGTCACAATCTGATCGCCCAAACAGAAACATTCTCCCGACTTGGCTGAAGCACCAGATACAACTTAATTTATTTCCTGAAACACAAATAGGAACTGACACTTTTCAGAACATCCCGTGTGAACTCCCACCAGGTCATTGGGCATTTTCACATTGAGGAACTTGTCTTTATTGTGATCTCATCGTCTCCCCACTGATTCACTGACTCCCACCGAATGGCAATGGCTCTATAATCGAGCTGAATACCTGCAGTTCCAAGAAAGCAGAATCATGCTGACTCCGTGTGATTAATATCTTTGGTTCTTTTTCTGGCTATTTTGTTGGCCAGAGGCTGAGAGCACAATCTTCCCAAAAGGGAACAAAGTTCCCGAGCAAGCGGGTTTAGCCGCATGTTTCCCGGCGACTCCCTCCCAGTGCTGAGAAACACGTGGCTATTCAATGCGATTTGCTTTGAGTTAGGGGCCTAAACAGATACAGCGTGCAAAGGCCACACATAGCCCCATGTTTTACAACTCCCCATTGCAGCGAGAGATCGGGATGCCATCTTTAACTGGCGCCCGATCTCCGAGGCCCACAAACAAATCCCCAACCTCCCCCCCCCCCAACCCCCAAGCCTGAATACAACATGGGAGGGTCCCCCATAACCCCCACCCCCACCCCCCCAACACCCCGGTGGGCAACCCCAGCCTAATCACACGCCAGCTTGGCACCTTGGCATTGCCAACCTGGCAATGCCACCTGGGCACCTTGGCAATACCAAGCTGCCACCCAAGTGGCACCTGGGCACCACCCTGCCAAAGCTCCCATGCAGCTGTGGGCCTCTGATCCCCTTGGAGACCCCCCCACGAGCGCGGTCCCGTCTGGTCCCTGTTTGTTGGGATCAGTACCAACAGCATTCGCCTGAGGTCCTGAGGCAAAGGGATTGAATCCCAGAGCCTCAGGTACCTCGGGAATCTGCAATTCAGAGTAAGGCTTATTGCCTCACTCTAATATGCAGATTTGCCAAAAACTGATCCCGCCCATTGTGGGTGTGACACCCTTTGCAACATCTCGCGAGATCGCGTTGTGAGCTGGGTGGATCCCGGGAGTGGATTCTCCCGGCTTTCACCGGGCAAGCTGCCCCGTGGCGAACTGCGTGTTTGGCATGGTGTGGCCGGAAGATCACGCCCAGTGTGTGCAGTTTGTGTTGGTATTTTCATGTACTCATGTGCATTTGAGATGATTAAAGGATTCATTCGGGCAAAAACAGAGACACAATTTCCTGTGGCGAAGGAACAAAGGAATAGAACTTGAAAATTAGAAGCTCAATTAGGCTGCACTTTTCACACACAAGGCTGTAGAAGTCTGAAATTCTCTCCTCTCTGTCAGTGAAGCTTTCAAGCCAGAGGATAATAGAATTTTGTGGGGTTATCAAGCGCAAAGAAGTTTTTAAATAAATTGAGAGTACCCAATTCTTTTTTTCCAATTGAGGGGCAATTTAGCGCGGCCAATCCACCTACCCTGCTCATCTTTGGGTTGTGGGGGCGAGACCCACGCAGACACGGGGAGAATGTGCAAACTCCACACGGACAGTGACCCAGAGCCGGGATCGAACCCGGGACCTCGGCGCCGTGAGGTAGCAGGGCTAACCCACTGCGCCACCGTGCTGCCCAAGCGATAAGAGGTTAAAGGTGGATGAAAGGGGCTCAGGTTTGGATCAGCTGTGGTCTAATTGAATGAGCAGTAGGGGGGGGGGGGGGGGGGGCTGCAGACTTGAGGGGCTTTTCCTCTTCCTATTTTAAGCCCAGTAAGAAGTCTCCCAACACCAGGTTAGAGTCCAACATGTTTGTTTCAAACACGAGCTTTCAGAGCACTGCTCCTTCTTCCTGCACCTGAGGAAGGAGCTGTGCTCCGAAAGCTCGTGTTTGAATCAAACCTGTTGGACTTTAAGCTGCTGTTGTCAGACTTCTTACTGTGCTCACCCCAGCCCAACGCCGGCATCGCCACATCTTATTTTAAGCATAGTTTCAAACTCTCCATCTTTTTTTAAAAACGCGTTTTATTCAAACTTGTATCAAAGTAGGTTACAGCAAGTAAACACCCCGGGAAACACTCTTCCCAACAATCAACTATACAGTTTGTACAGATTTTTCTCCTTTATCACACCTCTCCCCATCACCCACACCCCCGTGAGCTCCGGCTTCTCTGAAACCCCAAATATCAGCAAAGGGTCCGGGTCCACTCCCTCCTCCACTATCCTGGCTAAGACCGTGAACACTCCCGCCCAGAATCTTCCCAATTTCACAACCCCAAAACATGCGCTTGTGATTTGCTGCCCCCCTCCCCCCCCACACCTCTCACACTCATCTGCTACCCCCTGAAAGAACCCATTCATTCTCGCCCGAGTCACATGCACCCTGTGCATCACCTTAAACTGTATCAGGCTCATCCTTGCACAAGAGGAGATCCCGTTTACCCTACGCAGTGACTCACTCCATACTCCCCAATTGATCTCCCCTCCCAACTCTGCTTCCCATTTCTCCTTAATCTTCACCACCTACTCGCCTCCCTGCTCCCCCAGCCACTTATATATATCCCCAATTCTTCCCTCCCCTTCCACATCCGGAAGCAGCAGTCGCTCCAGCAGGATGTATCCCGGCAACCTAGGGAACCCCCTCCAGGACCCCCTAACCTGCAGATACCTGAACTCACTCCCCCTCAGTAGCTCTACCATCTTCCTTAGCTCCTCCAGACTGGTGAACCCTTCCTCCAAATACAAATCCCTCACCTTGACCAGCCCCACTTCCCTCCACCTCCTGTATCCACTATCCATCCCCCCCCCCCCCCCCCCCCCGGCTCAAACCCATGATTCTCGCACAGCGGCGTTAGCACCGACATCCCTTCCACCCTAAAATGCCTCCTCAGCTGATTCCATATCTTCACCGTGGACTGGGCCACTGGGCTCCCTGAATACCTACTCGGAGCCATTGGCAATGCTGCCATCACCATTGTCCTCAAACTAGACCCCTTACAAGATTCCTCCTCCATCCTAACCCACTCTACCCCTTGTCCTTCCCATCATCGCTGTACGGTATCCACATTCGCCGCCCAATAATAATGAAGCAAGTTTGGCAACGCCAACCTCCCCTGCTGCCTCTGCCTCTGTAACAGGGTCCTCCCCACCCTCGGCACCTTCCCCGCCCATACAAAGTCAGACATGATTGTGTCCGCTTTCCGAAAAAAGACCTTTGGTATAAAGTTTGGGAGAGCCTGGAAGATAAACAAGAACCTCGGTAGAATATTCACTTTCACCACTTGAACCCTCCCCGCCAACGTTACGTGCTGTGTATCCCACCTCTTAAGATCCTCCCTGGCCTCCTCCACCAGCTTTGTTAAGTTTCACTTATGGAGCCCAGTCCATTCCCTCGCTACCCGAATCCCCGAATACCTAAACCTATCCCTCGCTACCGTAAATGGCATCCCCCCTAAATTAGCCCGCTGTGCCAGCTCATTCACCGGGAATACCTCGCTTTTCCCTACATTCAGCTTGTATCCCGAGAACCCTCCAAACCTCCCCAACAGGCCCATAATCCTTCCCATACTCTCCAACGGATCCGAAACACACAGCAAGAGGTCATCGGCACAGAGCGACACCCGATGCTCCCTCTGTCCCCTCATTAACCCCTGCCACTCTGCCGACCCCCTGAGAGCCATCGCTCACAGCTCTATGGCCAGCGCAAACAGCAGCGGCGACAGCGGGCACCCCTGCCTTGTACCCCTGTGAAAGTCAAAGCTTTGTGAGCTTATATCATTCGTCCTCACCTTCGCTCTTGGTGCCACATACAGAAACCGCACCCATGCCACAAATCTCGGCCCAAACCCAAACCTTCCCAAAACTTCAAACAAGTACCGCCACTCCACCCGATCAAATGCTTTCTCCGCGTCCATGGACACCACCACCTCCGGTACCAGATTCATCACCACATTCATCAGCCGTCTTATATTACTCGCGAGCTGCCTGCCCTATACGAAGCCTGTTTGATCTTCTGCAACCATCCCCGGGACACAATCCTCCATCCTCCCCGCCAACAACTTAGCCAATACTTTCACATCCATGTTCAATAGTGATATGGGTCTAAACGACCCACAGTCCACTGGGTCCTTCCCTTTACTGGGGATTAGTGTGATTACTGCCTGCTTCATCGTCTCCGGCAACTCCCCCTTCTCCAGTGCTTCATTAAACACCCCCAACAGATGTGGTGCCACTCCACCCGATCAAATGCTTTCTCTGCCGCAAATTCCTTATAAAATTCCGCCGGGTACCCATCCGGCCCAGGGGCCTTCCCCGACTACATACCCCTGATACTATCCAGCACCTCCCTCAGCCCCAGGGGCCCCTCCAACGCCTGCCTCTTTGCTTCCTCCACCTGGGGAAATTCCAGCTCGTCCAGAAACCACCCCATGTCCCCCTCCTCTCCTCCTGGGTCTGCCTCATAAAGTCCCTGGTAATACACCCTAAATGCCTCATTTATCTTCCCTGGCTCTGACACCACATCCCCAGCCCCAGTCCGGATCTTCAATATTTCCCTGGACGCAGCCTGCCTCTGCAGCTGGTGCGCCAGCATGCGGCTCGCCTTCTCCCCATACTCGGATTGCACCCCTCTTGCCCTACGCAGTTGCCCTACCACCCTCCCCGTTGACAGCCTGTCAAATTGCCCCTCCAACTTTTTCCTCCTCGCCAATCCCTCCACGGTGGGCACCCTTGAATATTCCCTGTCCACCTCCCCTATCTCGCTCACTAGACAGTCATGTTCCGCCCTCCTTTCCTTATTCGCATGAAACGTAAATGAGAATTTCTGCCCGGACCACTGCCTTCAGTGCTTCCCAAAAAATGCCCGCCGACACCCCCCCATTCTGATTGAACTCCACAGAATCCCTAATCGCCAACCGCACCTTATCTCAAAAACCTCCATCAGCCAACAACCCCAAGTCAAACCTCCACCCCGGCCTCTGCTCTCGTCCCGTACTGAACCGAATATCCAGCCAGTGGGGTGCATGGTCAGAGATAACTATCCCCGCATACTCTGCCCCCTCCACCCCAACCAAAATCTCCCCACTCACTACAAAGTAATCAACCCTCTAATACACCTTCTAGACGTGTGAAAAGAAGGAATACTCCCTTCCCCCTGGGTTCTGAAAGTGCCATGGATCCACCATACCCATCCTCTCCATAAACCCCCCCCCCCCCCCCAGCTCCCTCCCCATTCGTACCCTACCCATCGACCTGGGGCTCGATCTATCCACCCTCGGCTCCAGGATACAGTTAAAATCTCCGCCCATGATCAACTGGTGCGTGGCCAAATCCGGGATTGCTGCCAGCAACCCCCTCATAAAACCCACATCATCCCCATTTGGGGCATACACATTTACCAACACTACCAGTGACCCTTCCAATACCCCACTCCACCTTTGCCCTCAGTGTTTTACAAAGGTCTCCTAGGAGCCCCACCTCCGCCTCCAGAGCCACCACACGATCGCTGTGGTCCGAGATCACTCCTTCAATCTCCCGAATCTGTGACCCCTGCACCTCCAAACACCTCTCCATCCGCCCCAAAGTAGTCTTCAGGGGTGCCACAGCTTCTGCAATGGCCTTTGCATGATCCTCACGCATTTCTTTCCTCTGTTTATGGAATTCCTCCTTGATAAAAGTCATCAGTTCCTGTATCTGGGGCCTTCCAGCCTGCCCCTCCCCCGCCTGCATGCTGGAAGAGACTGTCTGTGAAGCACAAGCCTGTTTCAGCTTTCCAGCCAAACCTCTCACTGTTTTCTGCTGGGTCCGGTGATCAGAAGACATACCATTCCAGGGGTAAACTACTCCTCTAACAGTCACCTACACCTTTTCATCAAAATTCCACCCGGATCTGGGGAAAAGGAGCCCTTTTCTGTGACTTTGAACAGGAACAGCCCTTTATGTGACCAATCACTCCATGGTCACAAGCGGAAGTCTCAAACTCTCCATCTTATTACTTGGAGAAAGCCAAGTCCTTTCCATCAATATCGGAGCAGAAAACGAATTGTAGAAGGACAGGCACTCGGATACGTAAAGAGTTGCTTTCTCTTTGATTATTTCCCTTGTTTTTTTAAATAAATTTAGAATACCCAATTAATTTTTTCCAATTAAGTGGCAATTTAGCGTGGCCAATTCATCTACCCTGCACATCTTTGGGTTGTGGGGGCGGAACGCACGCAAACACGGGGAGAATGTACAAACTCCACACGGACAGTGACCCAGAACCGGGATTGAACCTGGGACCTCGGCGCTGTGAGGCAGCAGGGCTAACCACTACGCCACCATGCTGCCCTTATTATTTCCCTTGTTTTGCAATTCCATGCACCACTCACCATGAAAGACCCCAGACAAAGGGTAATGAAAGACCCCAGACAAAGGGTAATGAAAGACCCCAGACAAAGGGTAATGAAAGACCCCATGAGGAGGTCCCCATTAGACAGGTGGTTGATGTGACAGTGGGGGAGCATTTTAGTGATAGTGACAACAACTTGTTGCAATTTAAGTTTGTTCTGGACAAGGAAATAGACAAATTGCAGAAAAAGGTCGTGGATTGGGGGAGAGCAGACTTTAGTCAAATAAGGCAGGATCTGGCCAAGCTGGATTGGAACAAGTTACTGGTGGGAAGATCGACAGAAGAGCAGTGGGGGGTGTTCAAAGAGGAAATGGGGAGGGTACAGGCCCAACATGTTCCCTCTGGGGTAAGAGGAAGGAGTAACAAGCCCAGAGAACCTTGGATGACCAGAGATATTCAGGATACAATGAGAAGCGAGAGAGAGGCTTTTAATAAATACAAGAGGAGCAAATCAACATAGGCATTCGTGGAGTACAGAGAGTGCAGCATGGAACTGAAGAAAGCAATTAGGAGAGGGAAGAGGGGATATGAGAAATCTCTAGCTGGTAAAAGCCAGGAAAGTACCAAGATATTCTATAAGTATATCGATGGGACGGGGATAACGAGGGAAAAAATATGGCCCATTAAGGACCAAGGGGGAATCTATGGGTGGAGCCGGGGACATCGGTCGGGTGTTGAACGAATATTTCACATCTGTCTTCACCCAAGAGAACGAGGAGATAGATATGGAACTCAGGGAGAGAGACTGTGAGATTATTGAGCAAGTTGTCATAGGGAGCGACAAGGTATTAATTTGATTGATTTGATTTATTGTCACATGTACCGGAGTACAGTTTTTCTACGGCCGAGGGAACGTACACCGTACGTACATAGTAGACAAAAGAATAACCAACAGGGAACATTGACAAATGGTACATCGACAAACAGTGATTGGTTACAGTGCGGAACAAGGGGCCAAACAAAGCAAATACATGAGCAAGAGCAGCATAGGGCGTCGTGAATAGTGTTCTTACAGGGAACAGATCAGTCCGAGGGGGAGTCATTGAGGAGTTTTGTAGCTGTGGGGAAGAAGCTGTTCCTATGTCTGGATGTGCGGGTCTTCAGACTTCTGTACCTTCTGCCTGATGGAAGGGTCTGGAAGAAGGCAATGCCTGGGTGGGGAGGGGTCCCTGACAATGCTGTCTGCCTTCCTGAGGCAGCGGGAGGTGTATACAGAATCAATGTGGGGGTGGCAAGTCTTTTGTGATACGTTGGGCTGAGTTCACCACAACTCTGCAGTTTCTTGCGATTTTCGGCCGAGCAGTTGCCACACCAGGCTGTGATGGAGCCAGATAGGATGCTCTCTATCGCACATCTGTAGACGTTTGTGAGAGTCGATGCAGACATGCCGAATGTCTTTAGCTTCCGTAGGAAATAGAGACGTTGTTGGGCTTTCTTGACTGTTGCATCAACGTGAGTGGACCAGAACAGACTGTTGGTGATGGTGACCCCCGTGAACTTAAAGCTATCGACCATCTCCACTTCGGAGCCATTGATGCAGACGGGAGTGTGTGTCGTGCTGCGCTTCCTGAAGTCGATGATCAGTTCCTTGGTTTTTCCGACATTTAGAGAGAGGTTGTTTTCGGTGCACCATGCACAGTGGCGTGCAGAGGGGGGGGGGGGGGGGGGGGGGGGGGGGGGGGGGGGCGACGGTGCATTGGCCCCGGGCATCCATTGGATGGGGGCATCCAATCAGAGAAGGAAAAAAAAAAATTATTTTTTTTTTTTTAAATTTTTAAAAAATTTTTTAGATTACCCAATTATTTTTTTCAATTAAGGGGCAATTTAGCGTGGCCAATCCACCTACTCTGCACATTTTTTGGGTTGTGGGGGTGAAACCCACGCAGACACGGGGAGAATGTGCAAACTCCACACGGACATTGACCCAGAGCCGGGATCGAACCTGGGACCTCAGTTCCGTGAGGCGGTTGTGCTAACCACTAGGCCACCGTGCTGCCCCAGAGAAGGAAATAAGATAGTAATTTTAAAATTTCAGCGGTGATAAATCAATTTTTGGAGGCTCACCACACTGCAGAGGCAGTTGTTAGCCCTTTATTCCTTTAACATGGTGTACCCTTTCTGTCTAGAGAAAATGGTCCTTCTCCCCATCCCCCCCACACGCATGCACATGATGTACGTGGTGCAACCATCAAAAGCAACAAGCAGACGTGGCTGTTCGTTCCTGCGTTTCCTCGAGTCATAACTCGTCTTTTCTTCAGCTTTTTGTGCATCTAGATTAGTTCTTTTACCTACTCAGGTCAGTGAATAGCTCTAGAACAGGTGCAACTACGGTTTTTATAGGTTTTTTGGCGATATTTAATGAAATATTTACGTGGGATGTAGTAAGAGTGAAGCCTGGATGATCAGAGGACTGCTATGGCATTTAATCTCGGAATAGGAGACATTTATTCCTTAACATGCTAATATTCGAATACAGATACCACTAATTTGCAAGTCTATGATATAAATTGCACAAAATTATCAGTGGAGAATCAGTGTGAAATAATTTGATACGAAGGAACAAAGAAATGAAATATGGTTTATCCGTCAGCAACTGACCGATTGTTTACCATTTTCTTCCCATTTTCTCATGCGTCTTACGGTTTTTGAGATAGAAAATGAAATGTTACGAGTATTTCGTGTACAACCGAGTGGAGCACAGAACAGGAAAAAAAGAGGGCCAGAGTCGAAGAAGAGTCCCATCAAAGAGGGGCATTAGATGCATGGATAAAAAGAAGTAAAGAAGAAGTAGGAGAACCTGGAGAAGTAAAAGATGATGTGGGTGCAGAGAAGGATTTTTCTGATACGGATTCAGCTCGGTCAGAACATAATACTCTCTCTCCTCAGTCTCGTTGTCAGGATGATGATCCATGTGAAGAAAATAAAGAAGATATTTGCATATTTTTGCAAAGAAGCGATTTTGGCTGTTTGAAGAAACCGATTCCAGATCATTTGAAGATGACAATATTACAACATAGCCCTGAAAGATATCAGAATAAAAGTGGTCCATTTGCTGAGAAGGATGGGAGATCATTTTCCAAACAGTGGTTTGATAAAGTTTCCACAAACGGAGAAATTGTGGAGAGAAAATGGTTGTTATACTCTCCATATCGGAAAGCATGCTACTGTTTTGTTTGCTTTTTGTTTTCAAAGGAGCATTTGTTGTCTGTGTCAAACTTTGGAAAGGAAGACAGTTTCTCCACTTGGAGAAAATTAAATCCAACAATACCTGACCATGAGAAAAGCCCTTCTCATAGAGCTCACATGAGGGAATACCTGAACCTTGTAGTTCGACTCCATCATTCAACTACGATAGATGCTGAACTTCAACAGCAAATGTCTGCTGAAAAGAAAAGATGGAAAGCTATAACTGAACGGATTGTCGAGGTTATATCCTTTCTGGCAAAACAGAATCTGGCCTATCGTGGACATCGAGGAGAAGGAATATCTGGGTTATCAGAGCCAGGGGAGACAGTCAGTGAAAATACAGGAAACTTTCTAGCAACAATCAGACTTTTGGCCAAATATGATGACATCTTAGCAAAACACTTGCAGAGAGGGAAAGAGAAACCAAAAAGTGTCACCTACTTGTCCAACAGAATTCAAAACGAAATAATCAATCTTCTTGGTGAAACTGTCAAGAAAAATATAATTTCCGAAATTAAGGACGCAAAATATTTTAGCATAATGCTGGATTCAACTCCAGATGCTGGTTTAGCTCACTGAGCTAAATCGCTGGCTTTTAAAGCAGACCAAGCAGGCCAGCAGCACGGTTCGATTCCCGTACCAGCCTCCCCGGACAGGCGCCGGAATGTGGCGACTAGGGGCTTTTCACAGTAACTTCATTGAAGCCTACTCGTGACAATAAGCGATTTTCATTTCATTCATTTCAGATATTGCCCATGAAGATCAGGTTTCTGAAATTCTGCGTTACGTTCATATTGATGAAAACAGAAAAGTAGAAATAAAGGAGACATTTCTGGGATTTTTTCAAGTCAACAAGAAAGATGCAGTCAGCCTGGTAAATAAAATTCAGGAAAAATTGGAAGAAGACAAAATTTCCATGAATGACTCTCGTGGTCAAGCATATGATAACGCAGCAGTTATGGCTGGAGTGAGAGGAGGTGTTCAACAAAATATTCTTGAAGTTAACCCAAAAGCTGTGTTTGTGAACTGCGAGAACCACAGCCTCAATTTGTCCTGTGTCCATGCAAGTGAGGTGCAACCTGTTGTTGTTACATTTTTTGGCATTCTAGAAAAACTCTACTTTTTTTTCTTCATCTACTTCTCGTTGGGAAGTGTTAAAATCATTTGTCACTCGGACTGTGAAAAGACAGTGTGACACAAGATGGAGTTCCAGCCATGATGCTGTGCAAGTAATCCATGAAGAGTGTGACAACGTTATTGCAAGCCTTCAACACCTGCTGGAAGGAGAATTTTCAAGGGAAACTAAATCTGATGCAGGATCGCTACTGAACTCTATTCAACAGTTCCCGTTTATAGCTTTATTAAATTTTTGGTACTCAGTTTTATCATCAGTGGATAAAGTCTCAAAACGTTTGCAGGATCCGAAAATGGGGTTCCATGAAGCTTCTTGTGATCTGACAGGACTTATTCATATCTTGAATTTGAAGAATGACGAAATTATCCACAATGCAATAGATTTAGCCAATGAATATTGTCAAAATTGGGGAATACCAATTGCACGAACAAGGAGAAGAAGAATAATGCCTGGAGAGTCAGCAAGAGATAGTGGACTGACGGCACAAGAAGAAATGAATAGAGTAATGGTAGAGATTGTGAACAGATTAAAAACTGAAATTGAAGACCGCAGTGTCCGTCTTCAAAGACTCAGTGACCGATTTTCTTTTCTTCTGAACTTGAATTCAGGAGTGATTGAAGATGAACAAGAAAGAGAGAAATTAAAAAAGGAATGTTCAGACTTTGCAAATTATTATGACAATGATGTGGTTGCAATTCAGTTATATGACAAAATTATTGATTTTGTGATGCTCCTTCGAGCTGGAGGGAATAGAGTTCCCCCTGATCCTAAAGATGCTCTGGAGTCTTTACTACAGTATGGGAGGGATGTCTTTCCGATGCTGTGTGTTTCATACAGATTGCTGCTTACAATCGCATTTTCAGTCGCAAGCTGTGAAAGGTCATTTTCAAAACTGAAATTAATAAAAACATATCTGAGGTCTTCTATGTCACAGGAGCTACTGACCAACCTGGCTTTAATAAGCATTGAAAAAGAATTTCTCACAGCTGATGTAAAAAGTGAAGTCGTTCAGGTGTTTTGTGACAGGAGGTATCATTTGGGGAAAAGAACTTAATAAATTTGATTAATTTATATTAAAATCAAATAAAGCGTTTATTTCATGTTTCATCTGTGTTTATATATTCAAAATGTTTTCCTTTCTCAAAATATTTCTCAGTATATTAGGCCTTATACTTGAGTCCTAGGGGCATACAATCAAGATTTGCCCCGGGCATCACCAGACCTCTGCACGCCACTGACCATGCACCTAAGTGATCTATAGTCTGTAGTCTATGTTTGGAACTGTACAGAGTTAAAGCTTACCAATAAAAGTGTTTATGTTTAAACACAAGCCTCAAGATCTCATCAATGAGCCATCACCAGTACAACACGTTAAGTACATAATATGACACGGGGTCAGAATATGAAACTTCGGTCGTGGGTTAAGTTGTACCTGAGTCCGGATCCCAGCAGACATGGAGGGAAGGATCGTTTGTAAACCTGTGGATCACTCAAGGAGCAGAGAGATGCTCCAACAATCAGTGTTGCCCTCAAGAAACCCATAAACATAGAAGTACCTGATTGAACTGATGTCTCCGTGGAAGCAAATAGTAATGAACTTCATGTGCCAGAAGAGGTACCCGTCATTGCAGTTCCTGTTCATGTCGATCGTGTGGAAGCATCTCAGACAACAGAATTATACCACTCTACAAGAAACAGAAAACTCCTCTCTAACTCGATTCATAATTGTCTAACTCATGTATATAATGTTTAGTGAGAATTTAGACGGAGTAACTTACTTATTGAAGATAGTATAAAGGAGTTAAAGGGGGAGGGATGTGGCGATTGTCCCTTTCACGGCAACACAGCTGAGTATTTGGCCTGGGGGACCAATTGGGAGTTAGAGTGGGTAATCACCCCAGGGGGTGGAGTCCTCTCTTAGGCAGGAGACATGTAGGGGACTAGGTTCAGCCAAGTGTCTGCTATACTGTTCTTCTCATTAATAAATACCTATTGTGTTTCTAATGAAGTCTGTGCAGTGCATCCTTACAATTCCATTAGTCTTTCAATTATTTTTTTGTACTTGGCTGCGGCAATTCAGTGATCTGTCTGCACAGATTCCAAAGTCTGTTTGGACCTTCAGTATTCTTTACCCTGTTTATTTAATACTCATATTGATCCCTTATTTGTTTCTAAATGGATGACCATCAGTTTCATCCATTCCTGTCTATCAATGTCTCCTTATAATGTTATGCTCCCATTAACACTCATTACTGTATCATAATTTTTTATGTCCTGATTGTGCCAAGTAATTAATAAATTGAATAGCTGAGACCCCAGGATAGATTATTACAGTTCACCACTGGTGACCTCTTCCAATGCGAGCACATGTCCATTATTCCCACTCTTTGTCTTCTGCTGCCTAATCAAAATCCCGAGGTGGTCAATAATTTGCTTCAATTACACATGCTTTAAATTTAGTTTACAGTCTTTTAAATGGAATTTTATTGAATGCCTTCTGGAAATCCACATAAGCAACATCTATTAACATCCTGTCTGCTACTTTCATTACCTCCTCAAATAATTCAATTAGGTTCATTAGACATGACTTTCTATTTACAAATCCGTGTTGGCTGTCTCTAATCAGTGCAAGTTAAGTACTCTGTCCCTAATTATAGATTTCAATAACGTTCCCACAACATATGTTAGACTAAAGGCCCAGAATTCCTGGTTTCTCTACCTCACCTTTCTTAAATGGTGGAGACACAATTGCAGTTTTCCAATTTGGAGAGGCAAGTTTTGAACCGAGGGAACTTTGGCAGATGATGGCGAAAGCATCTGTAATTTCCTCATCGATTTCTTTTCAAACCTGGGGTTTTGGCGATTTGTCACACTTTAGTGAGAACTCTTTCTAACTCTCTCTTCTTTCTTAAGTAGCTTTAGTGAGTTCCAGTCCTTGATTTGTTATGAGTTTGCCAGGAATTCCTGGTATGCTGTCCTCCTCCTCACCCGTGGAGACTGGTACAAAAATATTTACTCAATGAGTCTACCAACTCCTGATTTTAATTTGCAATATTCTGTTTCTTAAGGGCTCACATTACCCTTGACCATCCTGAATCTACTAATATATTGGCAAAAACATTGGCGACCCCGTTGGCCGTCACTGGAAGCAGGGCGAAATATTTGAAGGGCCCATTGGGAGGGGGAGGGGGGGGGGGGGAAGAGTTCCCCTTCAGTGCATGTGGAGGGAGCTTACCCATTTGCCTGTGTAGTGTGGGACTGCCCCAATGCCGAAAGGGATTCCCCTATGTCCGTGGATGGGTGGGTGGGTGGGGAGGAGTTTATTTCTAACGCTGACCGGGGCACAATGGTGCCCTGCTCTCTGACCAGCTCTATCAGGCACTACACCCCCCCCCCCCCCCCCCCCCCAGAGTGATGACAGAAACCACACCCCCAGATTCTCTGCGGCTGCAGAGATTCACGACGGGTTTCTCACTTAAACTGACATTCTGAGCTGTCCATATCCATTTGTGATTTTCTTCTGATTGCAACTTGCTTTCCAATCTATTTTAGTGTTGTCCGCAAGTTTGACGACAGGACCTTCAGTCCCTGTATCCAAGCCATTGATATAGATTGTAAATAGCTATTACCCAAAGGACCAAACCATGTGGCTCCCCACTAGCTACAGCTTGGCAACCAGAAAAAGACCCATTTATCCTCTCTGCTTCCTGTTGGAAGTTGATAAGTGAATATATTACCCCCAGCCCTGTGGGATCTCACTTATATATTGACCTTTTGAGTGGTTTTGTATGAAATGCCTCCTGCAAGTCCAGATACATGACATTGATTAGACCCCCATTATCCACTTTGTTATATCTTTGAAGAGCTCCATCAAATTAGACAAACATGATTTACCCTTCATAAAAGACGAGGATGGCCATTCAGCCCATCAAATTACAGCCCAGATAAAAGCAAATTACTGCAGATGCTGGAATCTGAAACGAAAGGGAAAATGCCGGAAAATCTCAGCAGGTCTGGCAGCATCTGTAGGGAGAGAAAAGAGCTAACGTTTCGAATCGAAACGTTAGCTCTTTTCTCTCCCTACAGATGCTGCCAGACTTGCTGAGATTTTCCAGCATTTTCCCTTTCGATCCAATTACAGCCCCTTCAGTGCTGTACCTAATTGTTTCAGAAGTGATTCTGGGTTTTAACTGGGAGCTCATTTAGTGTAGTACCAGGAACCAGATACTAGGCTGGGACTCTTCAAACAAATTCCGTGGAAAGTGTCGAAGCTGTCAGAGAATTCAGATCTAATGAAACCCAAGTCCCAGAGTTGAAAGGCTACTATACTGCATCATTCAATACCCCAGGAAAGAACTTTACAGTGATTACACTTGGATACGGGACTGGGTAATGCTGATACACGATGTCCAATTGTCAGCGCTGGTCTGCAGACGAGTTTCAATCACCCAGAAGCATTGAAGGGGAATATTTCAGAAATTATATTCCCTAATTGGATTCTGATATTCTGCCTATAATGGGGGACTAACTGGCAGCGAGGTGAGTAAGGAGTCATGAGGTGTTGTAGAAGCAACACAACGCTACAGGATAGGCAAGATTGACCAGCTGCTCTATTCCTGTCCAAATATATGTTATATATATATGTTACATGTGCTTATTTATACACATATATATGTTATATATGCTTATTTATACATGTATGTTTATATGTCTGTGTTAAATATGTTTGTATATGTCATATAAATATATATATATCTATACCACTTGTGAAACAGCAAATTTTAACTAAAATACAAGTTGAAAATTTTTTTTTTTTAAATTTAGAGTACCCAATTCATTTTTCCCAATGAAGGGGCAATTTAGCGGGGCCAATCCACCTACCCTGCACATCTTTGGGTTGTGGGGGTGAAACCCACGCAGACACGGGGAGAATGTGCAAACTCCACACGGACAGTGACCCAGAGCCGGGATCGAACCCGGGTCATTGGCGCTGTGAGGCAACAGTGCTAACCCACTGTGCCACCGTGCTGCCCTGACAAGTTGAAAATATAAAATATGTTCGTGAACATTGGATTAAAGAATTAAAAAGGAAGGGGCTGCATTTTCTCGCCCTCCGCTGGCGGAACATTCTAGTGCTGCCAATGGCGACCATCAGCTGCTAGAAAACACAACACGGTGGGGGGCAGGGGGGTTGGTAAATCCCACTCCTCAAAGTCTTTGTTAACTATTCTAGCTGCTCACTGTCCGTGTGGAGTTTGCACGTTCTCCCCGTGTCTGCGTGGGTTTCGCCCCCACAACCCAAAAATGTGCAACGTAGGTGGATTGGCCACGCTAAATTGCCCCTTAATCGGAAAAAAATAATTGGCTAATCTAAATTTATAAAAAAAAAAAAAACAAACTATTCTAGCTGCATTCTTTGAAGAAGATGAGATGCAGCCAGGCCTGAAAAACTATTAACGCAAAGTAGTAATGAAATAATAAAAGTCACATCACTCGCCTGAAAATGGAGAAATGGCTGTTGGCAATATTTGAGGAGGAATGCTTGTTATTTTGATTTGAAATCCCTTTCACCATAGTGTTAAAATGAACATCTAACCACCTCCATTACAATAGTGGGCAGGGGAAAATTATAGAAGAATTTCGAGATTACAATGTCTACTTATTAAGTATCAATCTGGCTGACTTTAAGTGAACAAAGAACAAAGAAAAGTACAGCACAGGAACAGGCCCTTCGGTCCTCCAAGCCCGTGCCGACCATGCTGCCCGTCTAAACTAAAATCTCCTACACTTCCGGGGTCTGTATCCCTCTTTCCCATCCTATTCATGTATTTGTCAAGATGCCCCTTAAACGTGACTATCGTCAGTGCATCTTTTAAGGTCATTTAAAAACGTTTAGTCTCGAGAGAGGGATATCGCTATCGATAGTTTCCACTCCTAGATGCTCCGAGAAGGTGGTGGTGGACTGCCTTCTGGGACTGGCCTGGGTCACTGTCTGTGTGGAGTCTGCACATCCTCCCCGTGTCTGCGTGGGTTTCCTCCGGGTGCTCCGGTTTCCTCCCACAGTCCAAAGATGTGCAGGTTAGATTGGGTTACAGGGTTAGGGTGGGAGAGTGGGCCTGGTGGGCTGCTTTATCAGAGGATCGGTGCGGACTTGATGGTTCGAATATCCTCCTTCTGCGCTATAGGGATTCTATGATTCATTCGTAGCAGTTTGATAAGGGGCTTGCACATCCAAGGGTAGTAAAGAGTCAACATTTGGAGGGTAGGCACGGTGGCACAGTGGTTAGCACTGCTGCCTGACGCCGCTGAGGACCCAGGTTCGATCCCGGCTCTGGGTCACTGTCTGTGTGGAGTTTGCACATTCTCCCCGTGTCTGCGTGGGTTTCACCCCCAGAACCCAAAAATGTGCAGGGTAGGTGGATTGGCCACGCTAAATTGCCCCTTAATTGGGAAAAAAAGTCAACAATTGGTGGGGACTGAAGTAATTTTAAACCATTTATAGACAAGTGAGGACATCAAGTTTGCTTGTTTGAGAACATTAGTGAACAGATTAGGTTTTTACAATATTTCAACGGTCATTTTTATTGGCCCCAGAGTTTCATTTGCAAGTTGTTTTATTCATCAAACTGAATTAAAATTTTAGAGCATGATTTCCAGTTGTTGCTGGATTTTAGCAAAAATGAAAACTGTGATACTGAAATAATGTCTGTCTTTATAATGAACATAAAGAATAAAGCAGAGCAATTAGATCCTGAAGATTATGGTCCTGTTTTGTAGATGGAGACACTGAGCAGAAGAAGACAGAGGAGAAGGCGACAGAGGAGAAGGCAACAGAGGAGAAAGCAACAGAGGAGAAGTCAACAGAGGAGGAGGCGACAGAGGAGAAAGCGACAGAGGAGAAGGGGACAGAGGAGGTGGCGACAGAGGAGAAAGCGACAGAGGAGAAGGGGACAGAGGAGGTGGCGACAGAGGAGAAAGCGACAGAGGAGGTGGCGACAGAGGAGAAGGCGACAGAGGAGAAAGCGACAGAGGAGGTGGTGACAGAGGAGGAAGCGACAGAGGAGAAGGGGACAGAGGAGGAGACAGATCTCCCCAATTCAGTGAATATTGACGTTACCCCCCCAACTGATCCACCCACCCCATCCTCACCGAGAGAAGGTGCTGAAGATGAAGATAATTCTGCCAACGATAAAGTAAGTGGCCCAAAAGGATCTACTCTTTTTCCACTTCAACTATTATTATTATTTGTATTATTATTATTATTTTTTTTAAAACGCATTTTATTCAAACTTGTATCAAAGTAGGTTACAACAAATAAACACCCCGGGAAACATTCTTCCCAACAATCAACTATACAGTTTGTACAGATTTTTCTCCTTTTTCACCCCCCCCCCCCCCCCCCCCCCCCCCCCCCCCCCTCCCCATCACACACACCTTCCCGCGATGAACAGCTCCTCAAACACGGTCACAAACATCCCCCACCTTTTCTCAAACCCCTCTGAAGAGCCCCATAACTCATACTTTATCTTCTCTAATCGCAGAAAGTCATACAGGTCACCCAACCATGCTGGTAACCCCGGTGGCGATGCCGACCGCCACTCCAGCAAAATTCACCGCCGTGCAATCAGAGAGGCGAAGACCAAGACATCGGCCTTCCTCCTCTCCATGAGCTCCGGCTTCTCTGAAACCCCAAATATCGCCACCAAAGGGTCCGGGTCCGGGTCCACTCCCTCCTCCACTATCCTGGCTAAGACCATGAACACTCCGCTCAGAATCTTCCCAATTTCACAACCCCAGAACATGTGAGCATGATTCGCTGGCCCCACCCACACCCCTCACACTCATCTGCTACTCCCTGAAAGAACCCACTCATTCTCGCCAGAGTCATGCACCCTGTGAGGAGGTCCCGTTTACCCTTCGCAGTGCCTCACTCCATACTCCCCAATTGATCTCCATTCCCAACTCTGCTACCCATTTCTCCGTGATCTTCACCACCCGCTCACCTCCCTGCTCCCCCAGCCACTTATATATATCCATAATTCTTCCCTCCCCTTCCACATCCGGAAGCAGCAGTCACTCCAGCAGGATGTATCCCGGCAATCTAGAGAACCCCTTCCAGACCTTTCGTGCAAAGTCCCTAACCTGTAGATTCCTGAACTCACTTCCCCTCGGCAGCTCTACCCTCTCCCTTAGCTCCTCCAGACTGGCAAACCCTTCCTCCAAATACAGATCCCTCACCTTGACCAGCCACACTTCCCTACACCTCCTGTACACACAATCCATCCCCCCGGCTCAAACCCATGATTCTCGCACAGCGGTGTTAGCACCAACATCCCTTCCACCCTAAAATGCCTCCTCAGCTGATTCCATATCTTCACCGTGGACTGCATCACTGGGCTCCCTGAATACCTACTCGGAGCCATTGGCAATGCTGCCGTCACCATAGCCCTCAAACTAGACCCCTTACAAGATTCCTCCTCCATCCTAACCCACTCTACCCCTTCTCCTTCCCACCACCGCCGCACCTTGTCCACATTCGCCGCCCAATAATAATTAAGCAAGTTTGGCAATGCCAACCCCCCTCCCCCCCCCTGCTGCATCTGTAGCAGGGTCCTCCCCACCCTCGGCACCTTCCCCCCCCCCTGCTGCCTCTGTAGCAGGGTCCTCCCCACCCTCGGCACCTTCCCCGTCCATACAAAGTCAGAGATGATTGTGTCCACTTTCCGAAAAAAGGCCTTTGGTATAAAGATCGGGAGAACCTGAAAGATAAACAAGAACATCGGCAGAATATTCATTTTCACCACTTGGACCCTCCCCACCAACGTTAAGTGCAGTGTATCCCACCTCTTATGATCCTCCCTGGCCTCCTCCACCAGCTTTGTTAAGTTTCACTTATGGAGCCCAGTCCATTCCCTCGCTACCCGAATCCCCAAGTACCTAAACCTATCCCTCGCTACCGTAAATGGCATCCCCCCTAAATTAGCCCGCTGTGCCAGCTCATTCACCGGGAATACCTCGCTTTTCCCTACATTCAGCTTGTATCCCGAGAACCCTCCAAACCTCGGCAACAGGCCCATAATCCTTCCCATACTCTCCAACGGATCCGAAACATACAGCAAGAGGTCATCGGCACAGAGCGACACCCAATGCTCCCTCTGTCCCCTCATTATCCCCTGCCACTCTGCCGACCCCCTGAGAGCCATCGCCAATGACTCTATGGCCAGCGCAAACAGCAGCGGCGATAGCGGGCACCCCTGCCTCGTACCCCTGTGAAAGTCAAAGCTTTGTGAGCTCATATCATTCGTCCTCACCCTCGCTCTTGGCGCCACATACAGCAACCGCACCCATGCCACAAATCTCGGCCCAAACCCAAACCTTCCCAAAACTTCAAACAAGTACCGCCACTCCACCCGATCAAATGCTTTCTCCGCGTCCATGGACACCACCACCTCCGGTACCAGAGCTCTCGACGGATTCATCACCACATTCATCAGCCGTCTTATATTACTCGCGAGCTGCCTGCCCTTCACGAAGCCTGTTTGATCTTCTGCAACTACCCCCAGGACACAATCCTCCATCCTCCCCGTCAACAACTGAGCCAATACTTTCACATCCGTGTTCGATAGTGATATGGGTCTAAACGACCCACATTCCACAGGATCCTTCCCTTTTTTGGGGATTAGTGTGATTACTGCCTGCTTCATCATCTCCGGCAACTCCCCCTTCTCCAGTGCTTCATTAAACGCCCCCAACAGATGTGGTGCCAGGTCCGCCGCAAATTCCTTATAAAATTCTGCTGGGTACCCATCCGGCCCAGGGGTCTTCCCCGACTACATACCCCTGATGCTGTCCAGCATCTCCCTCAACCCCAGGGGCCCCTCCAATGCCTGCCTCCTTGCTTCCTCCACCTGGGGAAATTCCAACTCGTCCGGAAACCGCCCCATGTCCCCCTCCTCTCCTCCTGGGTCTGCCTCATAAAGTCCCTGGTAATACTCCCTAAATGCCTCATTTATCTTCCCTGGCTCTGACACCACATCCCCAGCCCCAGTCCGGATCTTCAATATTTCCCTGGACGCAGCCTGCCTCCACAGCTGGTGCCCCAGCATGCAGCTCACCTTCTCCCCATACTCGTATTGAGCCCCTCTTGCCCTACGCAGTTGCCCTGCCGCCCTCGCCTGTTGACAGCCTCTCAAATTGCCCCTGCAACTTTTTCCCCCTTGCCAATCCCTCCACGGTGGGCACCCTTGAATATTCCCTGTCCACCTCCACTATCTCGCTCACTAGACGGTCATGTTCCGCCCTCCTTTCCTTATTCGCATGAAACGTAAATGAGATAATTTCTCCCCGGACCACTGCCTTCAGTGCTTCCCAAAAAATGCCCGCCGACACCCCCCCATTCTGATTGAACTCCACATAATCCCTAATCACCCCCCGCACCTTATCACAAAAGCCTCCATCCGCCAACAACCCCGAGTCAAACCTCCACCCGGGCCTCTGCTCTCGTCCCGTACTGAGCCGAATATCCAGCTAGTGGGGTGCATGGTCCGAGATAACTAACCCCACAAACTCTGCCCCCTCCACTCCACCCAAAATCCCCCCACTCACTACAAAGTAATCAATCCTCTAATACACCTTATAGACGTGTGAAAAGAAGGAATACTCCCTTCCCCCTGGGTTCTGAAAGTGCCATGGATCCACCATACCCATCCTCTCCATAACCCCCCCCCGAGCTCCCTCCCCATTCGTACCCTACCCATCGACCTGGGGCTCGATTATCCACCCTCGGCTCCAGGATACAGTTACAATCTCCTCCCATGATCAACTGGTTCGTGGCCAAATCTGGGATTGCTGCCAGCAACCCCTTCATAAAACCCACATCATCCTAATTTGGGGCAGACACATTTACCAACACTACCGGTGCCCCTTCCAATACCCCACTCACAATCACATATCTCCCACCTGGATCCCTCACCTCCTTCGCACTCACGAATACTATTTTTTTCCTCATTAAAATCGCCACACCCCTTGATGACAAATCAAACCCTGAGTGAAAAACCATTGCTTCAAAGAGAAAGAGCGGGTTCAGAGATGGACGAAGAAGCATCGTGACTTTAAATGGGAAGGCCATGCCATTGACCAAGATATGGGACCGGAGCTGGCAAAGAAGAGGGCTGCGTTCCACAAAGCCACCACCGCCCTATCCAACAGTGGAATCTGCTTTAGTCTGGTGTACCCGACATGGCTTAGAGTGACTTTCCAGGGAAAGGACTATTTATTTCATGTGCTGGGAGAGGCGGACTCTTTTGTTAAGAAACACAGGTTTGGCGCAGTCTGAGTGAGTTTTTTAGGTGCTGGGACCGAGCATGTTGAATTGTTGGGGTCCCATGTTTAATTTTGTATTTTCCTGTTCGAGTTGAATTTTTACAGTTTGTGCTCAGCTTTAGGGTTTATGTGAGGATCTGTTTTGATTGTTTTGAGCGCAGTGGTTTATGGGTTTTAGTATTTTGTTGTTTGTAACCATTTTTCTTAACTCTAGTTGGGAGCCTCCCTGCTAGCCTAAGGGTTAGCTAACGGGAGGTGTTGAGGTTGACTGCAGCTCTGTATCGTAGTTTTTTTAGATAATGAGCTCAGGGCTCTTGTTCTGTTTCAGTCTGTTCGAAGCAGATTTTAGTTGTATGTGTTTGTCTTGCTTTTATTTGAATGCATATTTCGATGTGGAATTATCCGAGAGCGGGGGCAAGGGGGAAGGGGTTTGGGCGTAGTTTGTTAATGGTGTCTGCAGATTATTTATTTACTCTTGTCATTTGATTTGGTGGCGCATTTTGCACTCGGGTGATGAAGATTTTTCGTTTTTCTCACATGTGCACCAGGTGGGCAAGCGGGTTGATTTTTTGTGGTGGATCGGTCTTTTCTCTCCTCTGTGGTTGCTGCTGAGTACTCAGCGATTGTGATTTCGGACCATACCCTCCACTTTGTTTATTTGGCTCTAGAATCAGGCCCCTCCCAGCATCTGACATGGAGGTTGGACACAACATTATTAGGGGACAAGAAACTTAGTGAACGCACGTCCATTGTCATTGGCGATGATGCGACCATTAATTCACGCGAAACAGAGAGTGGATGTAAACTGTGGCTTTAATCGACTAGAACAGTGCCTGCCTGGGACTGATCTGCTACTGAGAGCCGCCTACAGGGCTGCTGCTCTTTATACCTCCCCTCAAGGGGCGGAGCCAGGGGCGGAGCCCACAAAGGCACCAACCTGATACATTCCATGTAATATCGTACAATGGTCCATAGGTGGAGCCCTCATGGGCAACTGCGTGGTACAGTTACATACATAGTGAATGGTTAATACAATACGTTCACTTCAGGAGACTATGTAAAAGTTAATAAAAGTTAGTCAAACTCAACTTCCGCGTTGTGGGAAGCCCTTAAGGTAGTCCTCGGGAGGGCGGGGGCAGGGGTGGGGGGGGGGGGGGGGGGTGGAGATTAACTACTATAAATCTTTTTTATATCAGCGTCACAAGTAAGCTTACATTGACATTGCAATGAAGTTACTGTGAAAAGCCCCGAGAGGGAGAATTCAGAATGTTCAGTTCGCCTAACAAGCACGTCTTTCAGGAATATGAATGAAAGGTTCTTTGCATTGCACCGGGTGTGAGACAGGGATGGCCCCGTGTCCATTGGCTTCTCCTTGGCCATTGCGCTGAGGAGCTTGGGATTGTGGAAGAGTATAGTGAAGGGGGGGGGGGGGGGGGGGGGTGAAACATGGAGTGTCCTTACATGCTGATGACTTGTATATTTCAGAGCTCCCACTCCAGAGATTTGGGATGTTTTCAGGGTTCAAATCCAATTTCTGGAAAACTGAGTACTTTGTGGTCTCCTTTCCGGGAGTGGGAGTCGGGGCGGAGGGGGTTCTGCCATTTCGTTTGGCAGTGTCTCATTTTAGGTACTTGGGGGTGCCCAGAATTGGGCAGGTCTCCAGAGGGTCAGTTTCACCAGCTTGGTGGGTGGGGGGTTGGTGGCCAGGCAGTGGTGAAGCCATCGTGGGCAGAGCGACAGAAGCTGGTGGAATCCATTTCAGAGGTGGACTGCCAGAACTCACTTGCCCTGTTGTCAAGGGAAACAGCACCTACTAATGGAGGTGGGTAGGTGATGGGTATGGCCCCCCCTTTTCTTTGCCACCCAGTGTTCCACCCACCCACCCCCCTCTCCCACCCACCTGCCTGACAGCCCATTCCCAGGAGAGCTGTAAAGTTCTGGCTAGCCCTTGTTTCAAAGTGAACTGAGTTTGGTTCTACCTGACTACATCCAGGATTTTATTAGAACTTTAAACAATGGAAAGGTGTTGACGTTCAGTCCTCAACTCAGGAGATGTACTGGAGAGAATGAGCTGATGCCTTCTGTTA
Source organism: Scyliorhinus canicula (assembly GCF_902713615.1). Lineage (NCBI taxonomy): Eukaryota > Metazoa > Chordata > Chondrichthyes > Carcharhiniformes > Scyliorhinidae > Scyliorhinus > Scyliorhinus canicula. The sequence goes on from NC_052157.1 coordinate 2,518,910, forward strand.
CACATACCTGCTGCACATGCGTTACATTGTACATTCAAAAATCTTCATACATCTGATGCCTGAACATAGCTTAAATCACAATTAAGAGCCATCATTATCAATGTATAGCAAATGTTTTCAATCAATCATTGCATTTCTGATATGAAGTAATTTAATTTGTTATTAGAAAGCAGATGATGAAAAGGATGAAGGTGATGGAAAAGGCAATGCAAACGATGATGATGGCGATGGCGATTCGGATGGTAGCGATGATGATGATAGCGATGATGACAGTGATGAAGATAGTGATGATGATGAGGACAACAAAGAAGAGGATGATAAGGAATCCAAAGATGAAGAACCTTTGAGTCTTGAATGGCCGGACACCCGGCGGAAACAGATCACTTACCTGTGCTTGTTGCCCATCGTGTTCCCACTCTGGCTCACAGTGCCTGATGTTCGAAATAGAGTGAGTGAGAAAGGATTGTGTGGAAAATTAGTCACTCGTAACAGAGCAAGTGATGTTTAAATCAGAAACCACATGAGGTCTGATCATCACACATTGGAAGGATCTATGGTAACGACCTGGTTTCACTGCATATGAGGATGGTGGCAACCAAAGATGTTAAAAGGGCATTTGGATCGGCACACAAGGGAAATAAATTTGTAAGATTATGGGTACAGAATGGGTGGATGGGACTGACTACGTCTCTACAGAGAGCTAGCATGGGTTCAATGGGCCAAATAGCCTCCTTCTGTACCATTATGATTCTTGAAAACCCCAAATTAAATTACATCAAATCACCCCCCCCTTTAAAATGTTGCTTTTCCCTGAGATTGGGGAGCATAGAATATCTGTGATATATCTGATTTTATTTTTCAATAGGCTTCAAAGAAATACTTTATTGGAACCTTTCTTGGATCTATTTTATGGATAGGCGCTTTTTCATACTTGATGGTGTGGTGGGCTCACCAGGTATGTGGAGTGTTACTGAAAATTAACTTTTAATCTCTGGATATTTGAGTAGCGATTGGAACTCATGTGACTTGGCTTGAAGTACACAACCAACTAGAGCAAATCCTACATTACCATACAGTGAGAAATGTTCTCTTTGGAGAAGGATTCCTATAGTCTGCACTTTAATATCGACGCTGGTCTCCAGCTGTCGAAAACAGCACGGTAGCACAGTGGTTAGCACTGTTGCTTCACACCGCCAGGGACCCGGGTTCGATTCCCGGCTTGGGTCACTGTCTGTGCGGAGTCTGCACGTTCTCCCCGTGTCTGCGTGGGTTTCCTCTGGGTGCTCCAGTTTCCTCCTAAAAGTCCAGAAAGACGTGCTGTTAGTTAATTTAGACATTCTGAATTCTCCTTCTGTGTACCCGAACAGGCGCTGGAATGTGGTGACTAGGGGATTTTCACAGTAACTTTATTGCAGTGTTAATATAAGCCTGCTTGTGACAATAGAGATTATTATTATAATTGCCTTTAAACTGAGTGGTTTGCGTGGCCATTTCCAAGGGGACAGTTGCTGTGGGTCAGGAGTCACATGTAGGTCAGACCAGGCACGGACGGCAGATTCCCTTCCCAGTTTAGTGAACCAGATGGGTTTTCACGACAAGCAGTGTGATTGTTTCATGGCACCATTTCTGATGCTCGCTTTCAGTTCCAGATTTTATTAATTGAATGGAGGGATTTGAACTGATATCCCGAGGGCATTAGCCTGGGTCTCTGGATTACCAGCCCAATGACATTACCATGAAGTCACTGTCTCCTCATCGTATTTACTGTTGCCCAAGTTACTAGCAAACATTCACACTTTTGTATTGAAATCTTCTGCTTGGATTATGAATTTCATACATGACAAATCTGGAAAAGTATCTGTTTCAGCAGAATCCTGTTCAATTGAGTTAGACAAATAGCTCGATTTCATATATTCCATCCACTGGGAGTGAAGGGTAAGCCGTTTCTCCTGTAAACAGACTTTGCAATCATTCCTTTTTAAAAATGTCTTCTCGTCCTTCCTTGAAGGGATTGATTCTCACTGGAGCACAGTTCCCAAGGCATTGACTCTCCCTCGAATGTGCAGGATATGGGTCAGAGGGTCCAAGCAGCTTTCTGACACTCCGTTTAGTTAGTTGTGATTCTTTTGCAAGCCCGAGTCACAGACTATTTGACAGTGGAAGGTTCAATCTCCTCCTGGTCTTACTCAATGTCATCAGTGCCTTTTCCAGTGCGAGTAGGAACCTTGGCTGATATTTCACAACCCATCTAAGTGGCACTGAGGCTAACTTTAGTATCCAACTGACCAGCTGAGTAAAACTGTGGCCTTTGAGTTTGTAGCTTGTTACAGCAGGCAGTGCAGTCGCACAGTAAGCGATCATTGAGCCTTTTCACTCCAAAGTTAAGAGTATGAAGACTGGTGAGATTCTGTGATCTTGTATCTCTCCTGGTCCAGTCGAAGCTCAGTAATTTTACAGCTATTTCCTTTTTACCCAGGTGGGCGAGACGATTGGCATTTCCGAGGAGATAATGGGTTTAACCATCCTTGCTGCAGGTACCTCCATCCCGGACCTCATCACCAGTGTTATTGTTGCTCGCAAAGGTCTGGGGGATATGGCGGTATCCAGCTCAGTGGGAAGCAACATCTTCGACATCACAGTCGGGCAAGTATCATTCCTTAGGCTATTGGGATAACGGAGTGAGTTTTGGCAGCGTGAGAAGGGGGTGGAGTCACATTTACAAAACGGGCGGGATTCCCCGGTGTTCCAACCACGTGTTTCTCAAAGCTGTGCGTTCGCTGGCGGCCGGATTCTCTCTTCCTGTCGCTTGACAATGGGATTTCCCATTGAATCCACCCCACGTCGCCGTGAAACCCAAGGACGAGGACGTGCTGCCAACGGGGAAAGAGAATCCCGGCCAATATTCTGTGGTTGCTGCAGCCCTTCCTCTGAAGACACAAAGGACAAGCTACAGACCACCCCACCGGCGTGATTAGCACCTCTGCACCCGTATTTTAGTGCGTACCTTTCCTGTTCTTGGGTGGCGCAGTGGTTAGCATTGCTGCCTACGACGCGGAGGACCCAGGTTCGATCCCACACATTGTCTGTGTGGAGTTTGCACATTCTCCCCGTGTCCACGTGGGTCTCACCCCCACAACCCAAAGATGTGCCGGGCAGGTGGATTGGCCACGCTAAATTGCCCCTTAATTGGAAAAACAAATTGGGTAGTCTAAATTTTTTTTTTTTTAATGTTTCCAGTTCACTGCTTGCTGTCAGCCGTGGCTCAGCTGTATAACTCTCGCCTCTGAATCAGGAGGTTATAATTCTCACTGTGAGACTAGGTCATGTACCTCCATAACACAGCAGTGCAGTACTGAGGAAGTGCTGTACTGCCCGAGGTGCTGCCTTTTGTGTGAGACGTTAAACCACGGCCCTATCTTTTACCTCAGGTGGACGTAAAATGGCTCGGGCACTATTTATAAGAAGAACAGAGGAATTCCCCCCTGTTGTTCTGAGTCCAACATTTATCCCTCAATTATCATCACTATTACAGCTTATTCGGCCATTATCGGGCATAGGTTTAAAGTGCAAGGGGCAAGATTTAGCGGAGATGTACGAGGCAAGTATTTTTACACAGAGAGTAGTGGGTGCCTGGAACTCGCTGCCGGAGGAGGGGGTGGAAGCAGGGACGATAGTGACGTTTCAGGGGCATCTTGACAAATACATGAATAGGATGGGAATATAGAACATAGAACATAGAACACTACAGCGCAGTACGGGCCCTTCGGCCCTCGATGTTGCGCCGACCTGTGAAACCATCTAAAGCCTATCTGACCTACACTATTCCATTTTCATCCATATGTCTATCCAGTGACCACTTAAATACCCTTAAAGTTGGCGAGTCTACTACTATTGCAGGCAGGGCGTTCCACACCCCTACTACTCTCTGAGTAAAGAAACTGCCTCTGACATCTGTCCTATATCTCTCACCCCTCAATTTAAAGCTATGTCCCCTCGTGTTGGTCATCACCATCCGAGGAAAAAGACTCTCACTGTCCACCCTATCTAACCCTCTGACTATCTTATATGTCTCTATTAAGTCACCTCTCAGCCTTCTCCTCTCTAACGAAAACAACCTCAATTCCCTGAGCCTTTCCTCGTAAGACCTTCCCTCCATACCAGGCAACATCCTAGTAAATCTCCTCTGAACCCTTTCCAAAGCTTCCACATCCTTCCTATAATGTGGTGACCAGAACTGCACGCAGTACTCCAGGTGTGGCCGCACCAGAGTTATGTACAGCTGCAGCATGACCTTGTGGTTCCGAAACTCAATCCCCCTGCTTATAAAGGCTAGCACACCATATGCCTTCTTAACAGCCCTATTAACCTGGGTGGCAACTTTCAGGGATTTATGTACCTGGATGCCGAGATCTCTCTGTTCATCTAATAGAGGGATAGAGGGATACAGAACCTGGAAGTGTAGAAGATTTTAGTTTAGACGGGCAGCATGGTTGGTGCAGGCTTGGAGGGCCGAAGGGCCTGTTCCTGTGCTGTACTTTTCTTTGTTCTTTTACATTTCTGTTTATGGGATCCTGCTGTGCAGAAATTAGCACAGGCTTTTCCTACAATCAGGACGACATTTTGTCTTTAAGCGATTGCAAAGTGTTTTAAGATATCCTGAGGTCCTTTTTTGATTGTATCCTAAATATAGACTCAGACACAACGCTCATGATCCCCACCGAGACTGTTGGAACACATCATTGTTCTATTAATGCTTGCTGTCTGTTCCAGAATCAATGATTTAATAAGTTTAAAAGGGCCTTTCACCTTGGTACAGTTCACCAGATAGGAAACTGGATGACAGAGAATATACAGTGCAGAAGGAGGCCATTCGGTCCATCGAGTCTGCACCGACCCACCCTATTCCCCTAACCCAATAACTCCTAGCCTTTTTGGTCACTAAGCGCAATTTATCGTGGCCAATCCGCCTAACCTGCACGTCTTTGGACTGTGGGAGGAAACTGGAGCACCCGGAGGAAACCCACGCAGACACGGGGAGAATGTGCAGACGCCGCACGGACAGTGACCCAGCAGGGAATGGAACCTGGAACCCTGGCGCAGTGAAGCCACAGTGCTATCCACTATGCTACCGTGCTGCCCTGGTACTAACATTGCAGATTATGAAGGTTACAGCACCTCAGAGACTATGAATGTGACAAGAAGATATTTGCACCAATTAAAAAGTCAGCATGCAGTTTGCTTCTCAAATCCTGATTGTATGGAAACACTCTGAGCAGTACATGCTTTTGGTGCTGCTGACGTGTGCACGGTGTTAGGTGCAGTCAATGGTTCAGCTCTCGATTCTGGCTTCACAGAATAACTTGGGAGGGTTGTCTTGAAAATGTTAATTGCAACATGTTACCATCTGTAGATGACACAAGGGGAGGACTGGCACAGTTGGCAGCTCCGTCACCTCAGAGTCCGAAGTTATCGGGTAAAGCTCCAGGACACCAGCTCATTAATTTGTTACAGTAAGAAGTCTTACACCAGGTTAAAGTCCAACGGGTTTATTTGGAATCACTAGCTTTCGGAGCGCAGCTCCTTCATCCGGTGAGTGAACACATCATATAAAGACAAAGCCAATGGTACAAGATGATACTTTGCAGGTAATTGCAATTAATTCCAAAGAAACCTGTTGGACTTTAACCTGGTGTTGTAAGACTTCTTACTGTTCCCACCCCAGTCCAACGCCGGCATCTCCACATTATTAATTTGTTACTGAGAGATGAATTCTGGGCACCACGAGGTGGAGAGTGGCGATTGGGGAATGTCAGGCTGCAGCGGTTAAGGAAGAGGCGTATAATTTAAAAACAGCACTAACAACACAAAGTTCCCCTTCACTGGAGGCTAACCAAGTACAGGGGGCAGGAACGGAGAATCCCGCCGGCCAGTCGAGGCTGAAAAGTGGCGTGGTGGAGCGGAGAATCCAGCCCAGGATTTCTTTTGGTATCGGCAAAAGGCCACATGATTATAAACTTTTTGTTGGAAAGCTTGATCTTCACTACGGAAGTTCCAGCGATAGGAGATGCGGAGTTTCAGCTGCTGTATGGCTCTCTGGTCGTTACACCTGGAGTAAACCGGGCTGGATTCCAATGCTCAGCCTGGAGCAGGCACAGCCAATGGGTGAAAATTGAACAACAAATACAATAAAAAGGATGGTTTCAATGTGAACACGGTCAACAGGCTGAACCGTTACATCCTTGCACAGTATTTAATTCCCTTTTCAACACAGTCTTGACTTTATCACAGAACAATTTGGATTTTTATAGCACCTTTAACATAATAAAATAATGAAACACCCCGAGTCCCTTCACAGGAGCACAACCAAAGGAACTGAAATTGAACCCATGGAGGAGATACTAGAATGGATCTTAGAATTAGAAAACAAGCCACATAAGATGATATTAGGCTAGGTGATCAAAATCTTGGTTCAGGAGTTAGGTTTTAAGGAATGTTTTTAAGGTGGGAAAGGTGAAAGGTCTAGGGAGGGAATTACAGAAACAAAAGGGAAAATGCTGGAAAATCTCAGCAAGTCTGGCAGCATCTGTAGGGAGAGAAAAGAGCGAATGTTTCGAGTCCAGATGACTCCTTTGTCAAAGCTGACAAAGGGAATTACAGAACTTGGAGCTCAGGCCACCAATGGTGGGGCAAAGGAAATAGGAATGCTCAAGAGGCTAAGGTTGGAGGAACGCAGTGTTCTATGAGGGCTGTCGGGCTGGGAGTTAAGAGATATGAAGGGGCAGGACAATGCAGAAATTGGAGGATGAGGATGGCAAATTTAAGACATTTTATTGGCCTCTGGCCCTCAACAGCAGCCAAAGCGGTAGTGACTGTTTTCTAACCTGTGTGGATATGGGTCAGTCTGTTTGCTTTGGCTTGAACTTGGTCAGTGAGTTACCAACCCATCACCTCACTGCTGCTGGGCACCTCGCTCCTTGGGCAGGGTGCCAGCTCTGACTGAAACCTGGTGTGTAGCTCTCCAGCTGCACAGCAAACTTCTTAGTCCAGATCTAAAGCCTCTGGAAAAAATAATTCAGGGAGCATGGTTTACGCCATCACTGTGGCAGGGTGGTGCCTTATAAACTACCCTAATTGCCAGATTGGCACTTCCCAGGCATGTCCCTCTCTCCCTGGGGGCTATACTAACTTTGTGGGGGGAGGTGAGTATATTAAAATGTATTTAAAAGGGGCAGCACAGTGGTGCAGTGGTTAGCACTGCTGCCTATGGCTCCGAGGTCCCGGATTCGATCCCAGCTCTGGGTCACTGTCTGTGTGGAGTTTGCACATTCTCCCCATGTCTGTGTGGGCTGCACCCCCACAACCTAAAGATGCGCAGGTAAAGTGGATTGGCCACGCTGGATTGCCCCTTAATTGGAAAAAAATAATTGGGTACTCTAAAATTTACCAAAAAAAATGTATTTAAATGAGGTACCTGACCTTTCTGAGCGTGATCTTCATTATGTCTTGGGCAAGAGGTGTGGAAAATGGGAAATTGAGGTCTCGCTGGCGAGAATGGCATTTTCCGATTCTCGCAGGATTTTCCAACCGGATCACCATTCTCATTGACGACTAACGCGGGTGGAAATTCCCCCCCCCCCCCCTCCCCCAACCTCTAGCCACGTTCACCATTCGGCATTTCAAAGCATGAAATAATGTTTGTAGCCAACTGTTCTCTCACTTGTTGCAACAATATTAACATCTCTTTCTTTCACAACCATGTTTGCTCATCTTTTAACCTCCTTTGGGATTCTTTTTTCTTCTGTATGATAGGCTTCCAGTGCCCTGGTTATTGTACGCTGCCTCTAACAAATTCCATCCCGTTCCAGTCAGCAGTAATGGCCTGTTCTGTGCCATTGTACTACTCTTCCTGATGCTGCTCTTCGTCATCATCTCCATTGGCTTCTCCAAATGGAAGATGAACAAATTATTGGGCTTCACCATGTTCGGTCTGTACTTTGCATTTTTAATCATCAGCGTACTGTTGGAGGACAGGATCATTGTATGCCCAGTGTCCATATGAACTCTGACTTACTACCTTCGACTTATCAGAGGATACTACCGAGGAATGAAACTAAAAATATATCAGAATAAAGGCTGATTTAAACATTCTAAAATGTCAGCCCTTCAGTACCAACAATGTCACCATTGCTGTCGATTTGATCCGTACATTCCCACCAAATTGATGAATGTTTACAATAATGTGAAACGTACCAGTGACTATTGGATTCAGGCAAGATGGGAAAAGGTAACATTAGTTGACTAGGCCCTACTATTGTGTATTAAAGGTTTGTCAGAGCAGGTGAGCCCAGTTTTCAAACATGGATATAATTAATGCTGAAAAATCCATAATGTCATAACTCCAATACATGCTTCTTCATTGCTTGATGTTTATGTGTCAATATGGAAAATGGCCATAGGAGGCCATGTGAATTCTTCCCACAAAATAAAAACCATTAAAAAAAAGTTCTAAAAACTGTTATCAATAAAGTTGCTCAGTGAACATTCTTCCTTGAACTGAACTTGACGAGGAAATAGCCTCAAAACTGTGGCACATTCCCATTAACATTATCTTTCATCAGTTAATGGTAGTTAACACAATATTAATTTCATAGAATTTACAGTGCAGGAGGCCATTCGGCCCATTGAGTTTACACCGGCTCCTGGAAAGAGCACCCCACCCAAGGTCAACACCTCCACCCTATCCCCATAACCCAGTAACCCCACCCAACACTAAGGGCAATTTTGGACACTAAGGGCAATTTATCATGGCCAATCCACCTAACCTGCACATCTTTGGACTGTGGGAGGAAACCGGAGCACCCAGAGGAAACCCATGCACACACGGGGAGGATGTGCAGACTCCGCACAGACAGTGATTAAAATGGCAACAGTTATGAAAACGGATACCCCAGGACACTAAAGCAGAGGTTGAAAACACAACAGTAACTGTCGAGTGTACCAATTAGCAATCTTACCATGGAATGGTTTCAAAGCTCGGGAAACAGAGCAGCTCTCGCATCGCTGTTCTAATCCTGGTGACATTGATTTGACCCTTCTACTCAGCACTCTCAATCCACTTCTTAATGGATCTGTATAAAACTGTCATAGTTTAATCTTGACACTACAGCATGAAAGCAAATTAAAGTCTCAACAGGAAACTGAAATAAGTTGGCCAACGCACCAGTTTAAAAAAAAAAGGGAACCAAATTCACTTGCTTGATATTATCCTGGTATATCAGGTGTCTAAATCAGCAATCTCATTCAGATTGCAGTGAGGAATGTGGGTGTAGAAATTATCATAGAATTCACAGTGCAGAAGGAGGCCATTTGGCCCATCGAATCTGCACCAGCCCTTGGAAAGAGCACCCTATTTAAGCCCACGCCTCCACCCTATACCCGGAACCCCACCTAACCTTTTGGACAACCTAAGGGGCAATTTAGCATGGCCCATTCACCTAACCTGCTCATCTTTGGACTGTGGGAGGAAACCGGAGCACCTGCAGGAAACCCACACAGACACGGGGAGAAAGTGCAGTCTCCACACAGACAGGCACCCTAGGTCAGAATTGAACCCAGGACCCTGGAGCTGTGAGACAGCAGTGCTAACCACTGTGCCACCCCTTTAAATGTCAAACAAATTTGCGCTTTAGCGGGTGCTCTGATGTGGGCAGTTCAAGAGGGAATTTCATCCAATATGTAAACCGTGCTAAATCAACACAGAGTAGTTTCTGATGCTGGGGGCTAAAAGTAAAATAAACATATTCCCCAGGGCTGAACCCTTCCCCTTGATGAATGATCAAGACTGATCTCCCTCTCTCTAAATCCGCAAAGTGTACAACTTCTATAAATTATTCAAATCTACTTAATGTTCAATTAAACCCATTTCATAGGGATGGTGCTCTCATTGTTCAAAAAGGGCAATCCCTTTAAATATGTCATAAACTATTTTTATATTTAAAAGTGAAATGTTTCTGCTGTTTGTAAAATCATTGTTCATGGCTACTGTCTCACTTCCTATTGTATTGTTCATGGCTACTGTCTCACTTCCTATTGTATTGTTCATGGCTACTGTCTCACTTCCTATTGTATGAGCTAAACACCATCAACATTGTCTTGAATTATTACTGAATGCTTTGGTGTTACTTCAGACTTCATTGCCCCCTGATTCTATTTGTGCATTTCACTGTAGAACGGCAGAACTCCAATCTTAAATGTTCCTTGATCTGGACTGCCCCCACACACGAGCAAATAGTTTCTCTGCATCCATCCCACTGAATTATTTTATCTGACATCAACATGGTGGAGATGACCTTTTTTTTCCTGCATTGTGTGTCAGCTAGCCATTTTGAGCAAAGATTAGTAAAACCTAGGCAGCTTTCTGGTCAATGGGTCAGATAGGTCTTAATGTAACAATTCTAGAAAGTTCTAGTACTAACAGGGGAGAAAGTATCCACTGATCGTTCTGTGCTATTGACAGCGTATAGAATTGCAGAAGGATCTCCGTCTATCTCGAGCCATTATGTAAGCATTCTAAAATCCAGTATGTTTATGTGTGGTAGGCAATAGGATCTTCACAATATTATATTCCCGTACCAGCCTCCCCGAACAGGCGCCGGCATGCGGTGACTAGGGGCTTTTCACAGTAACTTCAATTGAAGTCTACTTGTGACAATAAGCGATTTTCATTCATTTTCATATTGTCATTTGGGGTAGGGCTGTAATAGAAATGGTGACAGACTCAAGAAACTGGATTAGAGGATTGAGAAACTATCAGTGGAAGAATCTTTGGCAAGTGGTTGATGGTGTGCTGGGAAAACTCAAGGAATGACAGAGTGTAAAAAATCAGAACTATCCACCGAATTACAGAGCACGGCGAAGAATCAGCAGACTGTGCAGCAACTCAGTATTAAAAGACAACGCATCTTAGTGCTTTTTTAAAAAAATTTGTATTTATTGGCTTAATATTTTTGAGAGAGAAACAGCGCATTAACTATACCATCCGATCTTTGTTTCAGAAGACTAATTCAGGAACAGGATTTTATATTATATATATTAAACAAATTTCAAGAGTACACTGTACATTTTGTTTTAAGATTAAACTCGTTTTCAGTTGTGTTTAAAATGTTGGATATATTGTGTAGTTGTAGACGGCGGTATGCAAACTGGAAGAAATGGAAAGAACGATTGGGTTATTTTCTTGTAATAAAATGTCTAATATTTACAAAAGATTTATTAAAACACTGGTGACATATCTGTGGCATCATCAATGGTCAGTTAATAAGTGTGTATTTTTGAATAGGTGATCATGATGGAGTTGGAGGCACAGAGAATCTTGCTCCAATGACTCACTTAGCAAACAGAAACGGAATCCGCCGTGATAGTCAACAGAGTGAAATTAAATGGCAATCATTAACAAAGAAGCATGACCAAAATTGTGACAGCAGGAAGTAACATGTGACCTAGGAGAACACACATATTGATCTCCGGGGGGGTTGCAGAAGGGGAATTAAGATGGCATCCGGGTGAAGCCAGGCTGATGTGGATCAGCTTGTACGAACATTGCAGAATGATTACAGGACAGGAGGCCATTCAGCCTGCCATTTCTGTGCTGACTCTCTAAATGAGCAGTTCACCTAGTACCGTTCCCCCACCCTCCCTATAGCCCTGGGCATGTATTTCATTTTCAAATCATCCAAAATCCTCATAAATGAATTGATTGAAACAGCCTCCACCACATCTAAAGCAGAGCATCCCAGATCCTAACCACTCCTGCTTCTCTTATGGCAGCTGCACTGAGCAATATTCTATTGATTCAAATACTACCCATCCATTCACTTTGTAAAAATTGAATGATGGTGACAATTTAACTGTATTTGCCATGAAATGATATCTGTGGAAAGGAAATCGGCACAAGATGGTATTGATAGATGTTGAGGTTGAATTAATCAGGTGCGTGTGGAAAGTATTGAGATTCTTCACGTGGACATCAATGCAGCCTCTCGGACTGGGGTACGAAGATCATTTTAAGCTGCAATCTTTGCAGAATGCACCATAATGCAATTGCGATGGCCATTGGGGTAATTATCACACTCACAATCATCCTGTGAGTCACCACACACTGCTTTCAGTTGGGATTAATTCCTGATCTGGACTGATAATATTATGTTTAATTCTATTATAAAAAGTATAAAAGGTTACAAAATATTGACCATACATCTTCTGCCCCACTGAAAGAACTCTGCTGCCCACATTACCGGTTCCACCACAAGACCTCAATATACACCTCCTTATTCAGTAGAAGTTTGTATTAATATGTTAGATATTTTGCAAATGCAAATTGATGCATAGATTTAGAACTTTGAATGGTGAGATTTTCAGCCCTCTTACATCAAGCAGCCAGGAATTGGAAACTGGGGACAATGGCCATGATAAGCTATTTCACCTTACCCAGAGCTGTAGAACCAAAGGGTGTGTCCTACGATTGAATGCGAGGAAGTTCAAAATATTTTAGTGAGTGAGTGGGGAGTAATTGGAACGGGCTTGTCCAGGAGATGATGGAAACGGAGACTTGTGTCATGCACAGCTCAGTTGGTAGTACCCTCTGAATCGCAAGGTCCTGGGTTCCAATCCTACTCCAGGCTTGAGCACAACAAATCAAGGCTGCAACACCAGTGGAGTATTGAGGGAACACTGCAGTGTTGGAGCACTCACAGCACGCCGATTCAGAGACAAGAATGTTATCAATAAGCTAAGGCTGACAGTAAATGCAGTAGTAACAGGCAAAAGAAAAGGAGCAAGGAATACATCTATTTTTTAATAACCTGTAGGAATAATGAGCAATGAAGGTAGATACATTTTCATTTAAAACAAAAGCCCTGTTCTTTCATGTGAGAAAGCAACAGGTGGTTGGTGGGAGAGGCAGCTTATGTATGAATTAATAGCTACTGTACCTTGGCTGCGTTCCATCAAACCCCTTTTAAAAATAAGGCAGGTTTAAATGTCTTATACAAAATGTTCTATTTTACAAAATGCACATATAGACTCAAACCCTGGATCCTTTGACCTTTTGTCTCTGTAAAGATTTAACTAAATTGTTCGATATTGCAAAGCATCACGAAGAGGCTAAACTGCGTAAAAAATCCCATTAGACATTACAGTCTGGTGGACTTTCATACTCACAAACTCAAAAGTAACAGATAATTCAAAAAGTGTTATTTAATAAGCTAATAAATACAATTTAACTTTCCCATAGGAAATTTATATTTAAACATTTAAAAAATGAGAGTTTAGACACACCTTATCTTTGATCTCAATCAACTTCTCTTCCACTAACACCCAACAAATATATTTTAAACTGACAGCACATCTCTCTGACCCTCGAGTTTTACAGCCCCAACGTCTTTTCACTGGATTGCCTCATCCTTTTCCATTCAGACAGGGATACGGAGGGCAGAACTTGATACATGATTTCTCTCTCTCTCAGATGGCAAGGTACCACAAAAACTGCAAAGCAACTTCTAAAAGGAACATATTGCACCACATACATGTATCAAGCATACTTTGAAGCTGCATCGTATGAGTATATATCATTATAAAGGTAGATAGCATCAAAAGATTTCCTTATTTAAATATACAAATACTGACAGTACTTTTTAAATGTGAAAAACGTGTCACTTTTACACAAAGTGTCTACACATTTCTCCTCTATGAACATTTATACAATTCAGACTGAAAGTACTTCTAAAAAGGAACGTACGGGTAACAGACTCGATGAGATGTAATGGTAGCCAGGGCCATTATGTACACGTTAGCAGCATATTTTGAAGAGCTGAGCCCTCTATTATTTATGCAATCCTTCTAGTTAACCTGATCCAATAGCATTATATAATACAAAACTATTTAAAATACCATCTTAATTATATGTACATAGCTTTCCATTTAACTCATTTCCTGTACATTTCCGTCTATTGACCACCAAAAGATTACCATAATTTAACAATGTTATATTTGGAGAGGCCAGGTATCGAACTTCCACTGTACAATGTGCAATGTAGTAGTTACACATCATTGATGTCAGGCTGCAGTGAGGGTAACGTCAATTCCTAGAGGTAGGGTTCACCAAAGGTCCTGCGACACTCCATAACTCCAGAGCTTGGAGGCCGGTCACAATTAGAAGTCAGCTTCACCTCGCTCGGAGTTAGCCGATCATACGCCCTCTTATATTCTCGGTCAAATGCATCTGTTTCAGATATAGGTGATAGCAAAGACAATGCATTAACATCACACACACGCACGCACACACACACACACACACACACACACACACACACACAAAGATAGTCAAGGTGAAAAATGAAACAAAAATATATGAAATGAATTGTTTCTTACAACTTCTTTTGTAGCTTGAGCTCAATATTTGGCAATACTGCTCACTCATTTGAAATTACATTCCTTTGCAATCCTTTGTAAATTTAAAAAACATTACAGATTTAATGAGCCGCATGCAGGCGGGGGTGATACGGTGGCAAGCACAGCTGCTTCACAGCACCGGGAAACTGGGTTTGATTCCGGCCTCGGGGGACTGTGTGGAGTCTGCACGTTCTCCCAGTGGCTGCGTGGGTTTCCTCCGGGTGCTCCGGTTTCCTCCCACAGTCCAACCATGTGCAGGTTAGGTGGATTGGCCATGATCAATTGCCCTTAGTGTCCAAAGATGTGGTTAGGTGGATTGGCCATGGTCATGCGCAGGGTTCTGGGAATGGGTGGGGGAGTGGCCCAGGTAGGGTGCTCTTTTGGAGGGTCGGTGCAGACGCGATGGGGCAAATTCTCCTGCACAGTCGGGATTCTACGAATTCTATAGACTGATTCACTGGATAATTAGAAAGCAAGGTTAAATCTTTGAAATGAGTGCTCACCTCTAGCAGGATGGTGCACCAGTTGACAAAATGCCCCTCACAGGGTCAGACAGGGATCAAGTGAGAGCACACAATTCTAGTTCCGAATAATCACTTAGGAAAAAAAATCTTAAACCACTGTAAAAACCTAAGTTACCTATATCAATGTTGTCTTTCCCAAGTGCCACAAGTGAGAGGAACAGAATCTCTCTGTATAAACTCCTTTAAAAGAAGAAATAAAACAAATTACATTTTTTTTCAAATAGCTTGAAACAGAAATGATCCTGAACCCCATTGCATTTCTTGTAAAGCTAGCCTTTCAGTGTGAAGTAGTTATCTTTTCAACCAATTGAGTTATTAAATGTTAACATTAGTTGGTTTGGTTTCGCTAATCTTCATCCTTTGGGTAGGTGGTAAAATACTCCCACAACTGAGAGAATGAAAGGCCCACAGCAGGACAAGGGATTAAGGCAAGTGTCCAGGATACCTGTTCATTGCTCATGAGGACTAACATTTGAAATACAATTAACTGAATTTGGATGCTTGAAACATTAAACAAGCTGTAGGCTGTGATTAATATATCAAAGTTGAAATGAGCAAGTCAAGAGGTGATTGGTTAAGATCTTGCTTACCGTTGCCGTTTAAAATGTGGTTGCCTGCTCAACACCTCCAGAATTTGACTTATTGGCTTACAGATGTCATTCATCTGAATACTCTTCACAACAGTATCCAGAAAATCCTTGTTGAATAAGCAAGCTTCATCTCGCAGTGTTTGAACAAGGGGATGTTTCTTAGCTGCAAATGAAAAAAAACTGATTAGTATTAATTCTTTGACTAAGTCCTAACCATTTTGCAACGAGAAAAGACAATGTGTACTTTCTCCAAAAGATTTTTAAAAACTCTATTTGGCTCCAGCTGTGAACCTGACTGCTCGGCTAATTCCGTACTCTTCGCACAATTGAGCACAGAAAGACCACAACAATGCGCCCCATTTAATGTAGCACAATTCTGCTGAACTTCATTTTCCTTTGGTAACTCACCGAAGATGGGAGACCTTCCTCAACTTTCTTGGAAACTACACCACCGCAAAAATGGGAAGGGCTGTGACTCTTGCATCAGGTCCGCAAAACACTTTTGGAGGTTTCTTTAGAATTTGAAGGGCTGTGGTCGAGTTTTCCTTTTCACCAGTTCTATCTAGCTTGCTTTTATTGATATTTATTGGCATAGGGGCTGTTTAGCACAGGGCTAAATCGCTGGCTTTGAAAGCAGACCAAGGCAGGCCAGCAGCACGGTTCAATTCCCGTATCAGCCTCCCCGAACAGGCGCCGGAACGTGGCGACTAGGGGCTTTTCACAGTAACTTCATTTGAAGCCTACTCGTGACAATAAGCGATTTTCATTTCATTTCATATTCAGTGGTATTGGAGAATGGCGAATCATGTGTATTTTTCCTGAGATTAATTTTTGGAATTTTATTTACAACAAAGCCAACAGGGGAAACAACGTCATCCCATAAAAATAATGGGGATAATTTTGTACAAATTAGGTTTCCTTACAAGGCACAGGAAGTATCAATCAGCAAAGTGAATTTTAAGGAAGTCACTAAAAGGAAGTTCTGTATAAAGGTGTGTCGATGCACTTCTCTCTCCTCCCTCGCAGTACACAATACTACATACAATAAATTGGACAGTGAGAGTAAAATTGAGCCTGGTCTAATTCAACCGAAGAATGTGAGAATTTTTATTTTTAAATCACTAATACCCTGTTTGTGCCGAATCAGCTGGGGTTTCCATTGCGATTGTTCTCCAGTGATCTCTGAACAGGATCAGACTCAGCTGTTGGTACCTTGCCAACAAACCCACAGTAACAGGGTGCATTAGGGGAGTTCTAACCCAGTAGGACGTTAATGTTTTTCAGGAGAGGTAGAGAGAGAGTGGAGAAACGGATTATAAAGGCAGGAAAAGAGTAGGTGCATAGATATTCCTGCTTAGGAGGCAAGGCCACATCCACCAGTGCAGTTATTTACACTGATTTTAAATTTGACTCCTGTTCTAAGTGGTGACGAACCATCAAAATTCTATTTTGAAGTTCTTTCACTGAATAAACTGTGGTGGTAACTTGTTACACCAGGTGCTTTCCAAACATTTTCCCCAGTCTGACCCCATTTTAATGCCTCAACCTTTGTGTGACTCACACAGTGAAAATTTGAGGGAGGGTATGTGGGTATGGAGTGGGGGAGGCTTCAGTGGTTAGACAGCGTAGGGGTGTCTGGGGGTTGAGGGAACTGGAGTTAAGTGTGGGGAGGGAGTTGATGAAAATTGTGGCAGAGCCAACACCTAGCTGTTCACATTTTGGAAAACTCACACTAGACATTTGTAAAATCTGCAGTTTAAAAATTGAAATTAGAAGCACAGAAATTCACACAGTCACATTAATTTTGTTACTAAGAAAATATACTGCAGTTAAATTATAGAACTAAATAATTAGTGGCAGGCATTTTCTCCAGAAGTAATGAAACTTTGATTTAAAAGATAATTGATACACTGAACTACTGCTGACAGACAACGAAGAACAAATTTGACACTCACTCTCAAATAAAAGAGTGTAATTAAGACCTGTGAAGACAGAGAGAAAGTTCTGTTAGTTGCACTAAGGACACAGAGACTTTGGTAAAATAATTATACTCAAGTGATTGCTTATTCAAATTTACGTTTGTCTGTTTTAAACACAATTTCTTTCGATACATGGGCACAAGGCTTTCCAATCGAGGTGACCCTCTCTCACATCTTATCACAACTCCCCCACTAGCATGGCTCAGTTAAAAAGTCATGGTGTGTGTGAACCTGATCTTTTAGATTCCTTTTAGAATTGGGGCTGTTTAGCACTAGGCTAAATCGCTGGCTTTGAAAGCAGACCAGGGCAGGCCAGCAGCACGGTTCAATTCCCGAACCAGCCTCCCCGAATAGACGCCGGAATGTGGAAACTAGGGGCTTTTCACAGTAACTTCATTTGAAGCCTACTCGTGACAATAAGTGGTTTTCATTTCAGATGCCGAAGAAACTCCCAACTATTTTCCCAGATTAATTGGACAATATTTTTTTTTTCCAATTAAGGGGCAATTTAGCATGGCCAATCCACCTACCCTGCACATCTTTTTGGGTTGTGGGGGCGAGACCCACGCAGACACGGGGAGAATGTGCAAACTCCACACGGACAGTGACCCGGGGCTGGGATCGAACCCTCGTCCTCGCTGTCGTGAGGCAGCAGTAACTGACAGAAACTCAGAGTCTAGGGTTGGTGATCCACGTTCCCCAAAGGCAAAATGTAAAAGACTATTCTCCAATGCCGGCGGAGGCCCTCACTCTGTCAGTCTGTAAGGATGCAGGCAAGCAGTAGCTAAACTAAAGTTAAAAGATGTGAGTCAGGCATTTGACATTCTCATCATTGCGTAGTTGCCAGGAATAAAGTGAATTAGAGGCACTGAAATTTGACAAATGTTATTCCTTTCTCAGTCACAAAGCCAATGCGCAGAGTGGACAGCGCAAGCCTTTCATCTATCTCCTTGTTCCAAAAACAATTCAAATGGAATCCAATTTATGGCCCCCACAAGAGAGACATGCAAGATTCAAGCTGACAGGAACTGGCATTACACCTGATCCTGGGCTTGATCCTACGCTAGATCTGAGCCAAAATGCTGAAGTGGTAACATTAACCCAAAACATGCATGAAAATGAAATGTTCAAAATGTAAAAGGTGAACCAAACAGCAGAAGAGTTTACTCCAATACATTGGAGGCGTCTGAGGATTCAAAAATATTGCACACATCTTTCACCATCTTCACTGTGTGGGAGTTTGATACAAGCACGTTGTTGTGTTTCGGCTGTGTTTTAATGCTGGTTGATGGCTGCAACTAATGTAGAATAAGAAGTCTTACAACACCAGGTTAAAGTCCAACAGATTTGTTTCCAACTACCTTTCGGAGCGGAGCTCCTTCCTCAGGTGTGCTCTGAAAGGTAGTGATTGGAAACAAACCTGTTGGACTTTAACCTGGTGTTGTCAGACTTCTTACTGTGCTCACCCCAGCCCAACGCCGGCATTGCCACATCATGACTAATGTTGAGATTCAACTACAGCTTTATTTACACTCTACCTGATGCCAAACTTCAGGAAATAGCAAGATCCTAAAAAGCCTGTAAAACATTGGGGTAAAACTCAAATCCCGGCAAATAAATAAACAGTTACAATTATCAACAATGAAGTGCATTTATGTAGCAGCTTGTTTCAAGGTACTGCACATAGTAGTTGTTGTCAGTCAAAAATTGACACCCGGCCAAAGGAGGAGAGATGACAAGTGGTGACCAAAAGTTTGTTTAGTCGTAGGTTTTAGGGAGGGCTTTACAGGTTGAGATGGAAGGTGCAGGCGATGCTTGGGGAAGGAATTTCAGAGCTTAGGGCCCAGGCATCTGAAATCACAGCTGCCAATGTAGGGGGGAAGGGACAAGGCGTCAAGGTTTACAGAGATCTCAGAGTGTGGGAGGACTGGAGGTTACAGAGACAGAGGAGGACCGATGCCAAGGGGTGCTTCGGTCACAAAGGGGAGATGCTGGAGTCGGGATAATGTCACTGGACTAGTAATCCAGAGGCCCAGTTAATGCTTTGGTGGCACAGGTTCAAATCCCAACTGGTAGAATTTAAATTCAATGAATAAAATCTGGAACTGAAAGCTAGTCTCAGTAACGGTGACCATGAAACTATCATTGATGGTCATAAAAACCCATCTGGTTCAGCAATGTCCTGGAGGGAGAGAATTCTGTCATCTTTACATGGTCTGGCCCATGTATGAGTCCAGATTTGTTGTTGAGTTTTAACTGCCCTCTGACATGGCCAGGCAGGACTCAGCTCAAGGGCAATTAGGGATGGGCAACAAATGCTGGCCCAGCCAGGGGCGGCCACATCCCATGTAAGAGGATGAGAACCCAATTTTATTTAAGATGTTGAAATGAAATGAAATGAAAATCGCGTATTGTCACAAGTAGGCTTCAAATGAAGTTACTGTGAAAAGCCCCTAGTCGCCACATTCCGGCGCCTCTTCAGGGAGGCTGTGACAGGAATTGAACCGTGCTGCTCGCCTGCCTTGGTCTGCTTTAAAAGCCAGCGATTTAGCCCAGTGCTAAACAGCCCTGTGTTGCCAACGAGGAGGCAGCAAGCACATGGGTGATGGGCAAATGGGACCTGGTCCAGGTTAGGTACAGAGGTTTGGATGAACTGAAGTTTACAGATGGTGAAGATTGGGTGGCTGACTATGAGAGACTGGGAAAAGCCCAGGATAGAAGTAACAGAAGCACTGCAATATAGTTACTATATACAAGGAATTGCAGATGTACATTGATAATCAGAAAATAAATCCCAACCAGCATCCAGTACAGCTTAAAATTGGTTAGGAGAGACGATCACAACCGACAGTGTGAGGAAGGACACACTAACAGAGGACATCTCAATGATCTTGTAATTTCAATAATATTTCAGTTACATAGTCCATGTGGACAGTGAGCTCATTAATATCACATTGTTCTTTTTTCTTGATACAATCTCAATGGATTAATTATCTGTAAAACATGAACTTGAACTCACTCTTAGCATTCCACAGGATGTAGAACGGCTGACTGGGAACTTGATGCAATTTCAGGTTGTCCCACAGCATCTGAATTAAAACGTGCTTACTGTCCTCAGACATCCAGCTACGTGGAATCTGTAAATTACAACATATTTTAATGCTGGCAAGAGATCTAACAGCATAAGACCATAAGACATAGGAGCAGAATTAGGTCACCACGTCCCATTGAGTCTGCTCCGCCAATCAATCATGGCTGATATTTTTCTCATCCCCATTCTCCAGCCTTCTCCCCATAACCCCTGATCCCCTTATTAATCAAGAACCTATCTCTGTCTTAAATACACTCAGTGATTTGACCTGCACAACCTTCTGCAGCACAGATTCACCACCCTCTGGCTGAAGAAATTCCTCGTCTCTGTTTTAAAGGATCGTCTCTTTAGTCTGAGATTGTTTCCTCTGCTTCCAGTTTTTCCTACAAGTGGAAACATCCTCTCCACGTCCACTCTATCCAGGCCTCGCAGTATCCTCTAAGTTTCAATAAGATCCCCCCTCATCCTTCTAAACTCCAACGAGTACAGACCCAGAGTCCTCAACCGTTCCTCATACGACAAGCTCTTCATTCCGGGGATCATTCTTGTGAATCACCTCTGGACCTTTTCCAAGGCCAGCACATCCTTCCTTAGATATGGGGCCCAAAACTGCTCACAATACTCCAAATGGGGTCTGACCAGAGTCTTATACAGCCTCAGAAGTACATCCCTGGTCTTGTATTCTAGCCCTCTCGACATGAATTCTAACATTGCATTTGTCTTCTTAACTGCCGACTGAACCTGCACGTCGACCTTAAGAGAATCGTGAACAAGGACTCCCAAGTCTCTTTGTGCTAACTCCAGTCCTAGGAACAAATGTCAGCTCAGAGCAAACATACATTAGAACTATACTAATTAATTATGCTGCATAAAACAGCAATCTATGGAGATTTGGGGCTGAGACACATGGGACCAATAAAGCTGTAAGTTTAGCAGTTCTATAACCAACTCTGAACTCGACATTAACGTAATAAATTGGAATCAGGACTTCCGGTAGCGGCCATGAGCTGAGCAGTCACATGAAAGGTGGCCTCTCGTCTAAGATCATTGGCTAAGCTTTTTAACCCCAACAAACAGGCATCGAAAGCACAGAAAATCCCACAAATTAACCCCCATCGACCACACTGCCATCTAAGATGGGAAAGAACCAGCCACCCAGCCGGAAAGCCGGCAGAGGCGACGGGGAAGGACAGCTCAGCCTCGGAACAGGGAAGCACATGTGGAGGCACAGAACCGGCGAGGATCGACCCTGCCGATTTCCCAGAGCAGACCCGGGCGCTCATGGAACAAGCAAAGGGCTTTATCACCTCCAAGCTCCAGAGACATTGGAGAGTGGCACGGTAGCACAGTGGTTAGCACTATGGCTTCCAGATTCGATTCCCTGTTAGAACATAGAACAGTACAGCACAGAACAGGCCCTTCGGCCCTCGATGTTGTGCCGAGCAATGATCACCCTACTGAAGCCAACGTATCCACCCTATACCCGTAACCCAACAACCCCCCCCCCCCCATTAACCTTATTTTTTAGGACACTAAGGGGCAATTTAGCATGACCAATCCACCTAACCCACACATCTTTGGACTGTGGGAGGAAACCGGAGCACCCGGAGGAAACCCACGCAGACACGGGGAGGATGTGCAGACTCCACACAGACAGTGACCCAAGCCGGAATCGAACCTGGGACCCTGGAGCTGTGAAGCACTTATGCTAACCACGATGCTACCGTGCTGTTTGGGTCACTGTCTGTGCGGAGTCTGCACATTCTCCCCATATCTGCGTGGGTTTCCTCCGGGTGCTCCGGTTTCCTCCCACAAGTCCCGAAAGACGTACTGTTAGGTAATTTGGACATTCTGAATTCTCCCTCAGTGTACCCAAACAGGTGGCAGAATGTGGCAACTAGGGGCTTTTCACAGTAACTTCATTGCAGTGTTAATGTAAGCCTACTTGTGACAATAAAGATTTTTTTTTTTTTAAAAGCACTTGGCGGGCACTGAGGCAGCCGTGGAGGTCGCAATGGCCCTTAAGAGGGAGGCAATGGGCAAAATGAAACAGAGGCTGGAGGCCCAGGTGTCGATGACATAGGACCTCAAAAAAAACGCCACGGACCTAGGGGACCTGATTGTGACACTCGAGGCCAAGGTGGCGAGGCTGGTCAAGACCCAGAAGAGGTTGAAGGACAAGGTTGGCAACCAAGAAAGCCGATCACGTCAATAAAACTTGAGGATCGTGGGGCTGCCAGAGGGAACAGAAAGGGCGAAACCTCACAGAATACATCGCAGAGATGCTGGGGAAGCTGGTTAGCAAGGAGGGCTTCACCAAGCACCCGGAGGTAGACCATACCCACAGGCCCCTCCATCAGCAGCCCTGGGCTGGGGAATCACTGCGGGCAACGATCATGAAGCTCCACAGATACCAGGATAAAGAGCGGATTCTGAGGTGAGCGAAGAGCGTGAGGGGGTGCAAATGGGAAGAACATGCCATCCACTTGTTCCAGGATATTGGTGCTGACCTGGCCAAGCGCCGGGCAGAACTTAAGGGAGAGAAATCAATGCGCTACAAAGGTGGGGTGCGGTTTGGCATGTTCTACCCTGCTAAACTGTGGGATCACATACCAGGGCAAAGAAGCGCACTTTGACACCCCGGAGGAGGCCAACACATTTGTCCCGAAGAATGGACTAGTCAAGCATCAGTAGAGGGCAATGGCCATAACACGGGCTGTAAAGAGCTGAGAGGGGAAGGGGTGAGCACTTGCAGAGGCGTGGAAGATGGGGGGGAGGGGGTTAGAGGTAAACAGGGTCAAATCAGAGAATCCAATGGATAGGGGAGCCGCTGCATTAACAAACAAGCTGGTGTACGGAGGTACAGCGAAGGAGGAGGCCACAACCTATTTCCCGGGAGGGAGGGAGCGCATGGCAGGAGAGAGGGGAAATACAGAATTTCAGGGGTAACCGAGGGCAAGAAGTGGGGCACCCACGCGGGGGGGGGGGGGGGGGTGACATGGAACATGAAGGCCCTCAAAACGCCGGTGAAAAGATCCAGAATCCTCGCCCATCTCAATTGTCTGAGGGTAGACGTAACCTTCCTGTAGGTGACACAGCTAAGGGAGCGGGACCGACTGCGGATAAGGAAGGGCTGGTGGGACAAGCGTTTCATGAGTGCTTCGACATTAGGGCAATGGGGTTGGCCATACTAGTAAACAGGACAGTCCCATTCAAGGCAACAAGCACATTGACGGACCCGGGGGCGGGGGATGGGGGAAGCTGCAGATGGAATTTGATCAGCTCTCCAAAGGGAAGGCAGTCCACCAACTCTGCCAGGCATGGGGGGCCTGCTACGAACATGGAGACAAGGCCAGCCGCATGCTGGCACACCAGTTAAGAAAAAAAGCTGCCCCAAAAGAGATGGCTCAAGTTGTTCAATGATTCACCTCGAAGGAGGCCCTGCTGCCCACGCTGGCCCAGGCCTCGAACTCACTGATCCCCAAAAAGGACAAAGCCCCCACAGTGTGTGTGGATTATACAAACCCGTCTCTCACAAACACTGATGTGAAAATTTAGGCGAAAGCTCTGGCGAGGTGGCTGGAGGGCTGCCTGCCAGAAGTGATCGAGGAAGATCAGACCGGCTGTGTCAAGGGCAGACAGCTAACAGCGAACATCAGACGCCCGCTGAATACAATAATGACCCCAACTGGGAGAGGACACCAGAGGTAATCGTCTCCCTGGATGCTGACAAAGCCTTTGATCGAGTAGAATGAAGGTGCTTGAACGGTTTGGGTTTGGAGCAGGGTTCATTGCGTGGGTGGAGCTCCTGTACAGCACTCCTACGGCAAGCGTACGGACGAACGCCACCTACTCAGAGTACACTTGGCTGCATACGGGGAATGAGGCAGGGGTGTCCGCTATCTCTGCTTCTGTTCACATTGACAATCGAGTCACTGGCCATCCACTTAGATCGGCAAAGTGGTGGATGGGCATTTTGGGGGGGAGGGGGGCAGGGAGCACAGCTCTTTGTAGATGACTTGTTCCTCGATATTTCGAACCCCCTGGCCATCATAGGAAAGATAACAGCACTCCTCAGGAAGTTCGGTGCCTTCCCAGGTTACAAACTCAACCTGTGGAAGAGCAAAATCCTCTAGGTGAATCCTCGAGAGGGAGGAGCGGAGCTGGAAGGAGCTACCGTTTAAAGTGACCCAAACCAAGTTTAGATACCTGGGAATACAAGTGGCCCACAATTGGATGAGGCTCCACAAGTGGCCTGGTGGAGGAGGTGAAGAGGTGTCTGCAAAGATGGGATTCACTCCCTATTTCACTGGCAGGAAGAGTACAGACGGTCAAAATGAATGTGCTGCCTAGGCTCCTCTTCGTAGTCAGATCGTTCCAGATCTTTATCCCCAAATCCTTCTTCAACCAAGGTCGACAAACTAATTATGGCCTTTGTGTGTGGCGGGCAGGGTAGTGGGGGAGGCGGAGAGAACCCCATGGAAACGGAAGACTATCTTACAGCCAGAGTGGCACGTGGGAGGCCCGACCCTATTGAAGCTTCTATACCACCTGGATGGTAAACACAGAGAGGGTGAGGAAATGGCTGAATGAGCCAGAGGCGGACTGGGTCTGAATGGAGGAAGTCTGCTGCATGAGGATGTCGCTCCGGGTGCTGGTCACTGCTTCACTCCCATCCACCCTGCGTGCGCGCACACTCCAGGAGCCCGGTGGTAGTGGCCACACTAAAGACCTGGAACCACCTTAGACGCCACTTCAAGCTTTGTCTGTCTATCGAGGTCCCCATCTATAACAACCATAGGTTCACACCGGCAAAGATGGATGCCACATTTGGGATATGGAGGGAGGACAGAGGGTCCCGGAGTAAAGGACGTGGATGTGGACGATAGACGGACGACCCTGGAGGAACTTTCGGAGAAGCTCCAACTCCTGAAAGGGAACAAGCTCACGTACCTTCAGCTGTGCGACTTTCTCCGTAAGGAGACAGAAACGTTCCCCCAGCTATCTGGGGACACACTCTTGAACACAATGGCAGGGCTGCACTGGTGTTACAGACAAGAGGTCAGGTCCCACTGAACGAGACCAGATGGAAATGGGGGAGATGGCTATGGAGATAAGGGGAGGATTCTAGATCGAGGCGCTGCACATGATCAGCTCCACCTCCTCTGGAGCCTGATGCAGCTCAAGGTTGTGTACAGAGCGGACCTTATTAAGAAACGCATGAGCGGGTTCTTCCCAGAGGTGGAGGATAAGTGTGAATGGTGTCAGGGGGGTCCGACCAACCATACCTATATGTTCTGGTCCTGCCACAGACTCAGGGAGTTCTGGATGTCCTTTTGTGAGGCCATGTCCAGGTTTATGGGGGTTGAGATAGAGCCGTGCCTATCTGTGGCAGTCTTCAGGGTATCAGAGCATCCGGAGCTCTGGATGGGGAAAGCGGATGGCCAGGCCTTCGCCTCACTGATCGCCAGGCAGAGACTTCTGCTGCTCGGCTGGAAGTCAGCAGAGCCACGCAGGGCGTCGGAGTGCCTCTCAGACTTTTTTTTTTTTTTTTTAAATTTAGAGTACCCAATTATTTTTATTTTTCCAATTAAGGGGCAATTTAGCATGGCCAATCCACCTAACCTGCACATCTTTGGGTTGTGGGGGCGAAACCCACGCAGACACGGGGAGAATGTGCAAACTCCACACGGACAGTGACCCAGGGCCGGGATTCAAACCCGGGTCCTCAGCGCCGTAGGCAGCAATGCTAACCACTGTGCCACCGTGCTGCCCTGTGCCTCTCAGACTTGGCCGACTTCCTGAAACTAGAAAAGATAAAATTCTCGATCGGGGGGTCTGAGGGGAAATTTTACGACACTTTGAAGAAGTTCACAAACCTCTTTGAGGACCGGTCGCAACTAGTAACTAATGAGGGGAGGGAGGGTGCAAATTGGAGGGGGGGGGGGGGGGGGGGGGGAGGGTGCAAGTAGGAAGGGTTGCAGAAAGGGAGGGGGGGGGGGGGTGGGAGCACCGGCAGGACAGAAGGGAGCTCGTATGCAACAGATGAGAGACGGGGAAGGAGGCCATTAGCCGGGGGAGGGGGGGGGGGGGCACAGATCCCCCTTGTCCGCCCCCCACATGGAAAATGGGGAAGGCGGATTATCCTAACAACCTCCAATAGGGGAACAGGACCCCCCCCCCCCCCCCCCCCCCCCCCCCCTATTAGAAAAAGTGCACATATAAAGAAAGCCAAGAGTTCTGACATGGACTATAAATATGAATGTAATTACAGAACATGAGCACGGGTACCTGGGTTACAGGCAAAGTAATAATAATAATCTTCATTAGTGTCTCAAGTAGGCTTACATTAACACTGCAGTGGTTACTATGAAAATCCCCTAGTCGCCACATTCCGGCGCCTGTTCGGGTACACAGAGGGAGAATTCAGAATGTCCAATTCACCTAACAGCACGTCTTTCGGGACTTGTGGGAGGAAACCGGAGCACCTGGAGGAAACCCACGCAGATACGGGAGAACGTGCAGACTCCGCACAGACTGACCCAAGCCGGGAATCGAACCTGGGACCCTGGTGCTGTGAAGCAACAGTGCTAACCACTGTGCTACCGTGCTGCCCTACTGTGCCGTGACAACTGTTTGTACAGATGTGTATGCAACTATTATTGCCTAGTTTCTTTGTTTATGTATTTGCCAATGGCGCTGTTTTGTTTTGTTATATAAACAAATATTTTTACTAAATGTTAAAATCCCATTAAAAATATTAAAAAAAAAATGTAATTGGAATCACACGATGACATCCCTCAGCTGTTATCGGTGTCAACTTTAGGTTTTCGGCACTAGATAGTAGCTGAACTTTGAATTTATATTATGCCTTAATACATTTTTATTGGCAATAGAATCTTTTGTGCCATGGTCCACTGACCCATTTGTCCAATTATAGTCTTTGTCCTTCCAAAATTATTTTACATTCAAGGAAAACCATTGAATTGTTTAACAGCTGGACAAAGAACTATTGGTTACAGGTCTGGTGGTACCGGGAACCTCCACCTATCGCTGGCTCCCTATCCAGCCCCACCGCTCCACCTCTCCCCCCACAACAGAATAAATCTGACCCCATTTCCAGGTCTCCCCCTAGCTTTAACATCCACCCAGGCTCGAAACGTTAGCTCCCTTCTCTCTCCACAGAGTCCGTCAGGCCTGCTGTCTTTGTCCACTTTTTTCTGATTTTGGTGCCAGGAACAATCTGAATTGAGGACACAGTATTGAAGCATTTTGGCCCACATATAATTCTCCCTTTCGCAATGGGTTGCTGCCCCTAAACGAGCTTAGTGACAACAGTGAAGAAGCTTCGCTTGCTCCTGGCTTACCGACACGCTCTTGTTGCAGTGTTCTGAAGTTAGTACGAGTCCCGGCAAGTTGGTAGGTAGATCAATACGCCGGAAATACCAGACCAAATTCCAGAATACAATTGGATGGTGATCCACGAATGTTGCCATGGATATAACTTGATCACCTTCGTTTTCCAGCAAACTCTCCAGTTCTTTCCACAGCACCAAGGGGCTCAAATAAGGAACGGTTATAGGATCAGGATTCGGTAACTGCCACTCTAAGCCCAGTGGATTCTACAAAAACAAGCAGCAATGGGGTGAATTTTCTTTCCATTATGAATATGACTTTGAGACTTGGGGGGGGGGGGGGGGGGGGGGGGGAGAGAGAGGGAGAGAGAGAGAGAGAGAGAGAGAGAGGAGAGAGAGAGAGAGAGAGAGAAACTAAAGCAAGGAATATATTCCAAAAGTAAGAATTTGAATATTAAAATGTGTACTTCCATTCAAACACACCAATTAGGAGCTGGGGTAGGCCAATTAGCCTCTCGCATCCTCTCTGCCTTTTGCCAAGATTGGGATTTCTTTGATTGTGGTCTCTAATTACCTGTCCACACGCTATACCCATTGTCTGCCTGGGCAGTCAAGAACCTATCTAATGCAGCCTTAAAAAATATTCATTGACCCTGCCTCCACTGCCCTTGTATTCCTCCTACTTCAGTAAAATAATTGACACACTTGGGCCTTCTGCACCTCCTGCTTCAATCTGCAAATGCAGAAATGATGAAGTAGTGAACATGAATGACCCCTGAACCCTTACCTGCCAGTTAAACCTGCCCCAATGAACTGAGGGACTCTGACGTGCTTATCAAACATTTTAGGACCATGAACCCATAATTACTTAAATACAGACTTTAAAGTTCCTAAAAATCTATTATTTAAAGGGTAAGGAAATTCCTTTCGGAGTATGAAATATTCCACACCATCATATCAGGAGAGTATTGACTGACACTCTACAGATTAATTTTCTGATTAGCATCGAGCTTCTCGAGTTAGCCACAAAGTACATGATATCGACATTCCTTTCCCTTCATTGTACCCAATCGATCAACTGGACTTATACCTTTTTCTCATTCATTCATTTAGTCACATACCGTTGAATCATTCAGATTAGTTGGGAGGCTGCCTGTTGAGACAGCGTGGACGTGTCTCCGAGTACTCGGCTCCTCAGTTACAGAGCCACATCCACCGATGCTTCGTGCGATTGTCTGTCCCAGTGATAGGGACTCATTAATCCCGTGCCATCTCTCTGAAGGTATCTGAATGCATCTTGCTGACAAGGGCTGCTCACTACGGGCAAAGGAAAACGTTTAGAAAAAGGATAAATTTGCAAATCAAATTCTGAAAAAATTAACTATAGTTGAATCTCAATGAATGCATAAATATTTCTCTACAAACATCACTGATTTTAGAATCAAGGTTTTGAAAAACAGGAATTGGCAAACCTTTCCTCCATATGTGATTTAAATCATTTATTTGGCAATTCAATCTAAATAAAATCAGAAGAGTCACAACAATATAGTTATTTTATAGACTTCTAAAATCTTCTGTTGTTCCTGGCTAATAATTGGACATGAATGGATTTTAATGTCAGTGAACTCATTTCAAACAAATTAATCCTCTTCAATGTGAGGACGACAAGTTCCATAAAATAAGTGCCCCATACCCCTTGATTACTGGCACCAATGCCAAGCAATGACCACCTCCAACCAGAGAGGATCTAACTATTGCACCCGCCTCCAACCAGAGAGGATCTAACTATTGCACATTGACATTCAATGGAATTACTATCACTGAATCCCCTATTAGCAACATCCCTGGGGGGTTACCATTGATTAGAAACTGAACTGGACTAGCCACATTAATACTGTGGTAACAAGAGCAGATCAAAGGCTAGGAATCCTGCGGCGAATAACGCAACTCCCGACTCCCCAAAGTCCGTCCATAATTTACAATACACAAGTCAGGAGTGTGATGAAATACTCTCCACTTGCCAAGACGAGTGCAGCTCCAACAACACTCAAGAAGCTCAACACCATCCAGGAAAAAGTAGCCCACTTGATTGGCATCCCTTCCACAAACATCACTCCCTTCACCACCAACACACAGTAGCAGCCGTGTGTACCATCTACAACAGGGGTGGGCAAACTTTTCCGTGCAAGGGCCACATTCAGAAATTCACAATTTTAAAGGGGCGCATAGTATATTAATTAATAGTCCCGGTTGTAACCAATTAGCATGCGGCATATACCTCAGCGCTTCCCCCGGCGGCATCCTGCCTTTAGCCCTCTTTTTCTCTACTTTTCAAAAATGGCGCTTCACCCGGCTATGATTCTGGGCGCCTCATATAGAATATAGAACAGTACAGCACAGAACAGGCCCTTCGGCCCTCGATGTTGTGCCGAGCAATGATCACCATACTCAAGTCAACGTATCCACCCTATACCAGTAACCCAACAGCCCCCCCCCCCCCCCCCCCCCCCCCCCCCCCCATTAACCTTATAAAAAAATAAAAAATTTTAATTTTTTTTTAATGACTTGATCTTGGTGGGCCGCATAAAGACCTTTGGCGGGCCGCATGCGGCCGTAGTTTGCCCACCCCTGATCTACAAGATGCACAGCAGGAATTCCACAAGGCGACAACACTTTTCAAACCCACAATCATTGCTGTCTGGAAGGACAAGGCCAGCAGATACTTGGGGACACCACTACCTAAAGGTTTCCAAGCCATCCTGACTTGGAAATATATCGCCGTTCACTCACTGGCATGGGGTCAAAAGCCTGGAACTCCCTCCCTAACAGCACTGTGGGTGTACCTACACCACATGGACTGCAGCGGTTCAAGAAGGCAGCTGCAAGACCACCACCTTTCCAAAGGCATTAGGGATTGTCAATGAGTGCTGATCTCGCCAGTGACACCTACTTCCTTTGAATTCATATAAAAGTGTGTTTCTCTCCCTTGAAACCTGATAGAGCTAAGCTTAACTTCATTTATGGTGATATTTCAAAGATACCTAATTGATTGTAAATGACTTTGGGATGCCTGAGCTCAGGAAAGATGCTGTATCCAAATACAGATTTTTCTTCTTCCACATTCTTGCAGTTTTCACCTTTTCCCCCATCAACTAAACTCAGTGATCCTCTCACTCACCAAGCTGAATCCAAACGAAGATGTTCTACTCTGACTGTAAATCTTACGGTACTGTATCCATCAAGAAGGTTAGTACACATTCTGAAGGTTAGTGCCCATTCTGAAGGTTAGTGCCCATTCTGAAGGTTAGTGCCCATTCTGAAGGTTAGTGCCCATTCTGAAGGTTAGTACACATTCTGAAGGTTAGTGCCCATTCTGAAGGTTAGTGCCCATTCTGAAGGTTAGTGCCCATTCTGAAGGTTAGTGCCCATTCTGAAGGTTAGTACACATTCTGAAGGTTAGTACACATTCTGAAGGTTAGTGCCCATTCTGAAGGTTAGTACACATTCTGAAGGTTAGTGCCCATTCTGAAGGTTAGTGCCCATTCTGAAGGTTAGTGCCCATTCTGAAGGTTAGTACACATTCTGAAGGTTAGTGCCCATTCTGAAGATTAGTACACATTCTGAAGGTTAGTGCCCATTCTGAAGGTTAGTGCCCATTCTGAAGGTTAGTGCCCATTCTGAAGGTTAGTGCCCATTCTGAAGGTTAGTACACATTCTGAAGGTTAGTGCCCATTCTGAAGGTTAGTACACATTCAAATAACATTGTTTATCATTCTCTCGCCTCAAGCTACCATTGCCCCTCTCCCCAAAGAACCGACCCTCGATTCCTTCATCCTTTCAATCTACCATCTACAACCTCTCTTTCATCTCCAAAGTCCTTGACTGTGTTGTCACCTCCCAAAACTGCATATTTGAATCCCACCCATTAGCTTTCTGCCCTGGCACATTAAAACTTATCAGTGCCTCAAGCATCATTCTATGTGACAGTGACAAAGGTTAACCATCCATTCTTGCCCTTTTTGACCTGTCTACCGTCGACACAAATGACCACATCATCCTCCTCCAGTCTCTCCTGAACATCATCCACATTCTATTCTTATCCATCTCATTATAGCCGGAGAACCAGCTGATGTTTATTCCTGGCAACACTCAGCTCTCCCTCACCACCACCTTCCTTCGCACATCCTCTCTACTGAGTAGTACTACATTCCTGAATGCTTCACCCAATGCCTGACTCTCTGTATTTACATTGCATATTTTATGTTTGCCCTATGTATTTTTCTCATGTATGGAATGATCTGTCTGAACCGTATGCAGAACAATACTTTTCATTGTACGTCGGTACAATAAACAAGTCCAAATCCAATCCTCCTAAGTTGCCTGACATCCAGTAGGAGATGAGGAAGAATTTCTTGCAACTAAATATTGGGAACACCGAACTGTTGTCTCTGGGCCCTGTCACAAACTCTATGCGTCTCTGTAGCAATTGTCTGAGGATGAACCAGACTGCTCACACCCTTTGGTATATGAGTGAGATGCGATTCCCATCACAAATCCACACCCTGGTAAGATTGCCCATTTCCACCTCTGTAACATCAGCCCCTGCATCAGCTCATCTGTTACTGAAATGCCTTTGTTACCTCTCGGCCGGACTATTCTAATACCTCCTGACCAACATTGCGTATTCTACCCTCCATAATTTTGATGTCATTGTTACCTGTGTCCTAAATTTACACTATGTTCCCTTCATCACCACCCCCGGTGTTCACTGACCTACAATGGCTCCCTGTTAAGCAATAAATCTGTTTTAAAAATCTCATCCGTGTTTTCAGCTGCCTCCATATCTTTATAATCTCAAGTCTCACAAATATTAGCTCCCTGCCTTCTGTCAATTCAGGCGGCTTGAGCTTCCCAAATTTTAATCACACCATCATTGTGCCTTCAGTTGCCTGGATCCCAGACCCCCATATCTCTACCACTATCTGTTCTTTAAGACGCTGCTTAACATCTACCTCTTTGATCCGATTTTTAGTCATCTGTTCCAGTAACTCCTTCGGTGGCCCCGTGTTATATTTTATTTTATGACATGCCAGTGAAGCACCTTGGGACATTTTATCAGGTTAAAGGTGCAACATAAATACAGGTTGTTGTTGATCCTGAAAGTAACTTTGCATTCAAATGTTATCCACTTTCTGCTCGGTTTCCCCCTAATATCTACTTTGCTCTGATTTTCTAGGCATTACTTTTGTTATTGTTCGCAGGAAAGTTTTTGCAATGCTGAATTGTCACATTTACGACAGAAAGCATCGCCTGTCTCACTTATCTGTCATGCAGCATCACTTAAACATATGTAATTGTGCAACAGAATTTTCCATTCTTTCCTTATGAATGCACTAATAACACGGTTCAACAGCACTGGCGATGAAGCTTCTTTGACTAAGCACAAGGTATTTGATTTGCTACAGCAGAGAGGCACTGTGGTGAAACAGGCACGGTCTCCTTGCGTGTATTTCATTGACATCAAAATAAATCAAGTTTAATTAGGCTGCAATCCACAAGTTTTTTCCCAGTACTGAGTCATTAAACAGTCAGGCAAAATATGCATCGCACAGAGCTGTGCACGCTCTGGCCACAAGACATCAGCCACCCTCAGTCGCAGAAATAGTGTAAATTTAGGTAGCTTTAAATAAAGGGAATGGCTCTAAGGGTAGAGGTGACCAGGATATATTTTTAAAATTCAAACTATTACCGGACCCTACCGGCCTAAGGCACGGAAGATCAGCTGATTCTAGTAGGACAGCATGCACAAGTGGTTCCCAATACAAACATCTTTTAATATTGTGTGGGGCATGCTTCAGCATAATCAACGGCGACAGTGTGGAAACAAATTACCAGCCAAAGTACTTCCAGTTGCTTTTGTTCCTCCCCACCGCTCAGCATTGAACTAGAAAGCAGCAGCGAGGAAGAGGATAGCACTTTTCAAAACCATTCGCAGAAGAAATTCATTCAGCTATTTTTCTTACACAATCTCTCTAATTTGTAGGTAAATCAGGTTCATTAGTCATATTGAAGATTAACAATGAAACAAAGGAGAGACTTGCTTTTATATAGTGTCTTTAACACACATTGGAACTCTCACAGCGGGCGGCACAGTAACACAGTGGTTAGCACTGTTGCTTCACAGTGCCAGGGTCCCAGGTTCGATTCCCGACTGTCTATGTGGAGTGTTCACTTTCTCCTAGTGTCTGTGTGGGTTTCCTCCGGGCGCTCTGGTTTCCTCTCACAGTCCAAAGATGTGTGGGTTAGGTCGACTGGTCACGCTGAATTGCCCCGTAGTGTCTAAAGGTTAGGTGGGTTTCTGGGTTAAGGGGAGAGGGTGGAGGTGTGGGCTTAGGTAGGTGCTGTTTCAGGGGCTGGTGTAGACTTGATGGGCCGAATGGCCTTCTTCTGCACTGTAAATTCTATGATACAAAGTGCCTCAAATGAAGTACTTCTGAAATAAGTACTTTTGAAGTGCATTCACTGTTGGAATGTAGGAACCTGTGCAGAGCAATGTAAAAATAACCATATAGCGTGCTTTTGTGATCGCGGGATAGGTATTTGCCAGGACACAAGAAAAAACTCCTCCAATCAAAATGGTGCCATGGGATCTCCGACATCCATCTGAGAGTATGGACAATGCCTGAGTTTAACATCCCAGTGAGAGACAACACCCATCAGAGCTTCCCTGGAGTGCCAGTCTCGATGTGTGTATCCAAATCCTGGAGTGGGACTTGAACCACACATTTCTGATCCAGGTGAGAATGCTATCAACTGGGCTACAGCGGATACAACATTGTAATGGGTAATAATTAAGAGCTAAAAGAATTAGGTTTCAAGCTTCACCATCACTAAGCTAGTGTTTTGGCAATCTGATTGGGAGATCAGAACCCCTCAGTGCCTTGCTATCTACTGGCTTTCATAGAATTTACAGTGCAGAAGGAGGCTATTCGGCCCATCGAGTCTGCACCGGCTCTTGGAAAGAGCACCCTACCCAAGGTCAACACCTCCACCCTATCCCCATAACCCAGTAACCCCACCCAACACTAAGGCCAATTTATCACGGCCAATCCACCTAACCTGCACATCTTTGGACTGTGGGAGGAAACCGGAGCACCCGGAGGAAACCCACGCACACACGGGGAGGATGTGCAGACTCCGCACAGACAGTGACCCAGCCGGGAATCGAACCTGGGACCCTGGAGCTGTGAAGCAATTGTGCTATCCACAATGCTACCGTGCTGCCCTTTCTGGTGCATCTGAAATAATGAGAAGTCTACGTGTCTGCTCCTGTGCAAGTGAAAGCAGTTAATTGACGTGCAGACATGTGAAAACACAGTTCACTAACTTTCAGCAACAATGTGGCGCGACTGAATCACAAGTTTGATTTCCACTTCACCGAATTTGAAAGCCCTTCTGTACAGGGCACTGATTTCGCAGATGCGCATGACATTTACCCAGGCATGTCTGGGGCTCCTTGCACTGTAATTCTTGGTGACTGAGGCTTGCT
The DNA here is from genome assembly GCF_902713615.1 of Scyliorhinus canicula. Lineage (NCBI taxonomy): Eukaryota > Metazoa > Chordata > Chondrichthyes > Carcharhiniformes > Scyliorhinidae > Scyliorhinus > Scyliorhinus canicula. The sequence goes on from NC_052157.1 coordinate 2,554,446, forward strand.
GTCGATCACACCCGGACCAGGTGGGGAGACCATCGTGTTCTTAGTCCCTGGGCAAGATGGTCCAGATTGCAAACTCTGCATGCTTTCTGTAGATGGAGTGGATTTCAGAAAATACCTAAATAAATTAAAAACATTGAAGTATATCCTCTTTGTTTTTAACGTTCTAGGAAATAACCAGATACAAACACTGTATTAACAAGCCAGTAAAATTATGGTTGGGCCAAGGATCTGATGTTAAAACCCATCAGTTGGGTTGGGCTGAGTAATGCCATCAGTTAAGACTTACGTTGATTCACTGCAACTCATGAGCTTCCAGTACAACACCACCTGGCTCTGAGGCATTTATTCATGGAACAGTCACACGGTGTTACCACCTACAACCTTCCCCAAAATACAAAGTCCATCATTGAAGTGAAGGCTAAAGGCACCTGCACTAGATATTGAACAATCTTGTGCCAGCTGGCATTGGCACACCAGGGCTATACGGCTGGTAATTGATTTAAATATTTATATTGGGTGTTGGGAATGTTGGCAATGCTGTACATACTGCTCATCCCATATGGCCCTTCTTCTAAAAGCAATTTTTACACCTGAGTTGCTTGGTAAACGACCTCAGAGGACATTAAAATATAACGTGAACCAGACTGGGTAAAACTGACAGCTTTCCTTCCTTGAGGGACATTCAAAGATCCTGTAAGCAAAAGATCTCCAAACCTATTGTAAAGTGAATCATCCTCATAAACATGTTGGTCTCAGTGAAGGTCTCCGGCCACAAAGGTTTCAAACGCTACCTTTTACTGAGTATAGGTCGTAAACCAAACTCTCACTGAACATCACAAGACTTCCAAACCAGGAAATGCTGGGACGAATGCTTTTCTTTCTGCACTCTGCTCCAAATGGGTAAGGGGCGGAGAAGTGGAGTGATCTGAAATTTTCAACAACTGGCAGGGGGGGGGGCGGATTTTTGGATTCCGGGACGAGAAAGCTAATAAACAGAAAATATTCAAAGCTTCCCAAACACCAAAGGAAAAGAAGAATTAATGAGACGTACTTCGCTCCTTCACATTTTATATCAGTAGGCAACTAATTACCTGCCAGGGCCTCGCAGATCTCGAATTTCAATCCCCAGGAAAGGAAGGAACAGATTGCCACAGAATGGACATATCGTGTTGAGATTGGAGTCATCTGCTGTCCAGCCAGCCATTATTTCCTCATCATACACGAGTGAGTCGCATGTTCGACATCGAGAACAGCTGGAGATAAGAATCTGAAACATGGACAATAAGCATGTTTTTCTTGAACTCCGTTTCAAAGAAGCTATCACAGAGGCTGTCAAATTCACTACAATCCTGAAATGATGGAATGAAGTTGAATTGGACAACGCCAAAATGAAATGCTGATCCTGTTATCAACATATACCCCGATAATTCTCACACATGGCCCATCTAAAGTTACGTTTCTGTTAAACAAACAAGTCTCAAACAGAAAGTCTTGATTCAGCAAAACCGTTTTTCCACAATTGAATGAAACTTGCTATTTCTCTTAACTATTTCCTCTAATGAACGCTAATTTTATACAATAGAAAGTACTTTCCCCTCTTTACTCTTTTGTCTAAATTACAAACATCGTCTCGGATGTGAAAGACAGGTCAAGAATCTTTTATCTGAAACCCTCGGGGCCGATTGAGTTTCAGATTTCATGTAATTTTGGTTTTCGGGTACTGCTTATAGCAGGCATCGTCAAAGTCGGGGACGCCCCAGATTGCGTAAATCCACACGCAACAACCGCAGCAGCCGGCTGTTAATAATGCTGGCTGCAAGCGGCCTTCAAAATGACCCCAAACATATTTTTTAAATGTGGCCACACTGCGCATGCGGCCCGATCATCGGCAGAATGGATTGCACTCCAATAGACTGAGTATCCTGCTAGCTTTGCTAATGCTATTGGGGAGTGTGGTTAAACTAACTTGGCAGGGTGTAGGAAGAAGATAATATCAGAGAGCAATGCAAAGGTGCACAATATACTGGAGGATAGAACTAGTATGGGGGATAGTATAAGGGAGAAAGATTAAGGGAAAGTAATAAAGTTTAAACCATAGTTTAAACTATGCATGAATGCGAATACATGGCGTATGGTAAATAAGATTCGTGAGTTACACGGTGTTGTGGCTGTAACAGAAGCCTTGCTCAAAGCAGGACTGGGTCGTAAATATTCTGGGTACAAGGCATTCAGGCAAGTTAGGAAAGGAAGAAAAGGGGAATGGATGGCGGTATTAAGGTCAGCATTGAAGTGCTGGAGAAAGAGGATGTCCCAGAGGGATCAAGGACAGCATCTATTTGGCTAAAACTAGAGAATAAAAGGGTAGCAATTATATTGAGATAAAAGCAAGTTACTGCGGACGCTGGAATCTGAAACAAAACAAAAAATGCTGGACAATTGCAGCAGGTCTGACATCATATGAGTGCTGGTTTAGCTCACTGGGCTAGACAGCTGGTTTGTGATGCAGAACAAGGCCAGCAGCGCGGGTTCAATTTCCGTACCGGTTGAGAATTCTGAATTCTCCCTCTGTGTATCCGAACAGGCGCTGGAATGTGGCGACTGGGGGATTTTCACAGTTACTTCATTGCAGTGTTAATGTAAGCCTACTTGTGACAATAAAAAGATTATCATCTGTGGAGAGAGAAGGGAGCTAACGTTTCGAGTCTGGATGACTCTTGTCAAAACAACGACATTGTTCAGTGTTCCGCACAGGTCACCAATTAGCAGGAAAGGTGTAGAAGAACAAATCTGCAAGGAAATTACAGAGCGGTGCAAAAATTATAGAGTAGTCATAATGGGGGGCCTTACTTACCCAAATATAGGCTGGAATAGTAGTAGTGTGAATGGCAGTGAGGGGCAACACTTCCTATAGTGTGTTCAGGAAAGTTTTCTGCAGCTGTGTGTTTCCAATTTCCAGTCCGACAAGGAAAGGGACATTTCTAGGCCTGGTTCTTGGGAATGGGGTAGGCCACGTGGATCAAGTGTCAGTAGAGGAACATTTTGGGAACAGAAATCGTTGTATTATAATGTTTAGGGTCGCTGCAGAAAATGATAAAGAATAATCACAGTAAAAATAATAAACTGGGGAAAGCCAACTTCAAAGGAGTAAGAGACCTGGGTCGAATAAACCGGAATCAAAGATTGGCAGGAACTATCTTGGCTGAACAGTGGACTATCTTCAAAGATGAGATAGTTCGGGCACACTCCCTCGGAAGGGAAAGATATGGCAAATAAAGCCAGAGTTCCCTGGATGGTGAGAGAGTTAGATAAAGAGAAAAAAGTATGCTTGTGACAGACATCAGGTCGAAAATACAATTTGGATTGGATTGGATTTTGTTTATTGTCACGTGTACCGAGGTACAGTGAAAAGTATTTTTCTGCGAGCAGCTCAACAGATCATTAAGTACATGGGAAGAATAGGGAATAAAAGAAAATACATAATAGGGCAATACAAGGTACACAATGTAACTACATAAGCACTGGCATCGGGTGAAGCATACAGGGTGTAGTGTTAATGAGGTCAGTCAATAAGAGGGTCATTTAGGAGTCTGGTAACAGTGGGGAAGAAGCTGTTTTTGAGTCTGTTTGTGCGTGTTCTCAGACTTCTGTATCTCCTGCCCGATGGGAGAAGTTGGAAGAGTGAGTAAGTCGGGTGGGAGGGATCTTTGATTATGAAATGAAAATCACTTATTGTCACGAGTAGGCTTCAAATGAAGTTACTGTGAAAAGCCCCTAGTCGCCACATTCCGGCGCCTGTTCGGGGAGGCTGTCACGGGAATCGAACCGTGCTGCTGGCTTGCCTTGGTCTGCTTTCAAAGCCAGCGATTAGCCCTGTGAGCTAAACAGCCCCTGTTATGCTGCCCGCTTTCCCCAGGCAGCGGGAGGTATAGATGGAGTCAATGGATGGGAGGCAGGTTTGTGTGACGGACTGGGCGGTGTTCACAACTCTCTGAAGTTTCTTGCGGTCCTGGGCCGAGCAGTTGCCATACCCAGGCTGTGATGCAGCCAGATAGGATGCTTTCTATGGTGCATCTGTAAAAGTTGGCAAGGGTTAATGTGGACATGCCGAATTTCCTTAGTTTCCTGAGGAAGTATAGGCGCTGTTTTGCTTTCTTGGTGGTAGCGTCGACGTGGGTGGACCAGGACAGATTTTTGGAGATGTGCACCCCTAGGAATTTGAAACTGCTAACCATCTCCACCTCGGCCCCGTTGATGCTGACAGGGGTGTGTACAGTATTTTGCTTCCTGAAGTCAATGACCAGCTCTTTAGTTTTGCTAGCATTGAGGGAGAGATTGTTGTTGTTACACCACTCTACCAGGTTCTCTATCTCCCTCCTGTATTCTGACTCGTCGTTATTCGAGATCCGGCCCACTAATGTCGTAGCGTCAGCAAACTTGTAGATGGAGTTGGAACTAAGTTTTGCCACACAGTCGTGTGTGTACAGGGAGTAGAGTAGGGGGCTAAGTGCGCAGCCTTGAGGTGCCCCGGTGTTGAGGAGGTGTTGTTGTTCATTCTTACTGATTGTGGTCTGTTGGTCAGAAAATCGAGGATCTAGTTGCAGAGTGAACCAGGCTGAATATAGAAGGTTCAGAGAAGAGGTGACAAAGCAAATAAGCGAAATAAAGAGAAAGTATGAAGGGGCTAGCAGCTAACATAAAGGGGAATCCCAAAGTCTTCTTTCGGTATATGAACTAAAAGGGCGGTAAAAGGAGCCGATTGTGGATCAAAAAGGGATTTACAGTTGGAGTCAGAAGGCATAGCTGAGATATTAAATGAATACTTTTCATCTGTCTTTACCAAGGAAGATGATTCCATGGAGATGAAAGCCCAGGCTATGGCAAAAGAAGGAGGAAGTGAGAGTGAAATTGCGGAGGCACTGCTTATAAATTTTCAATCTTCCTTAGACTCAGGGATGGTGTCAGAGGACTGGAGAATTGCAAACGTTAAATTCTAACAATTCAAATTTCCCTTCATAACTATTCCCCCTCCCCCTGTGTAACCAGTCACAAAGCACTGAGTCTCTAGTCAGCATCTGCGATTCCTGACAGTATATTCCTTACCTGAGCACCATCAGGCACGGTACGTGCAATTATCCCTCACTTTGCCTGCAAAATATTTAATTTTTCTATCATGACTTCAATTCAATTTTTATTTCTTTTCCTCCTCCCAAAACGTCCACAAATTTGTGGCAGGAGTTTTGGCCATTTCTCTGGGATTCTCCTTACACTTTTCCATATTTCTCCAAATCTTCCTCCCGCTAAGCCTTTAACAACCTCCTGTAAATCTCTGCCAATGTTCTGCTTCCCCCTTTATCTCTCTGTCAGGGTATTGCCTTAGATAACCTGGTACATTTAAGTTGCCCAAAACTCTATCATTCCCCATGATCCTTTTCTCTCCCCAAATGCTCACTCAGATTGAACCAGACATCATCTTAATATCTGGGTCAACGTGGCATTGAGCTTCAAGCTACATTTCATTCATCATTAAGACCACATAGTTCAACTTCTACACTAAATATGACATCACAGAGGCTCTTTTGCATAATTTCACTATCTAAAAACACTTATAAATCTATATAATCTTTTTATTATTATTGTCACAAGTAGGTTTACATTAACACTGCAATGAAGTTACTGTGAAAAGCCCCTAGTTGCCACACTCCGGCGCCTGTTCGGGTACACTGAGGGAGAATTCAGAATGTCCAATTCACCTAACCTGCACATCATTCGGGATTGTGGGAGGAAACCGGAGCACCCGGAGGAAACTCACGCAGACACGGGGAGAATGTGCAGACTCCGCACAGACAGTGACCCAGGCCGGGAATTCGAATCAAAGTTGGCGCTGATTTATGCGAACCACACGTTTGAGCCGGCGAGGTTGGATCCCAGGTTCAGTGGATGGGAGGAGAAGGGGGTGGAAGGGATGAGAGATTTGTTTTTGCATTGCCGATTTGTGAGCTTGGAGGAGTCGTCGGGGAAATTTGGGCTTTCGCAGGTGGATGCATTTAGGTATCTACAGGTTTGTAATTTTGCAAAAACGATCTTTCCGACATTCCCTGGGGTGCCGCTGTCCTCGTTGCCGGTGAAGGTTCTGTCGCTGGCTGGGATGGAGGAGGGGAATAGCTCAGGGATTTATGCTAGGATTATGGCGGAGGATGCAGTACCTGTGGAGGGAGTTACGGCTAAGTGGGAGGAGTAGCTGGGGTTTGAATTGGAGGATGGGATGTGGTACGAGGCCCTGTGGAGGGTGACTGCAACATCTTTGTGTGCCAGATTAGGGTTCATACAGTTGAAGGTAATGCCTAGGGCCCATTTGACAAAGTCTAGGATGAGCAGGTTGTTTCCGGGAGTGGAGGATGAGTGTGAGCGGTGTGGGTGGGGCCCAGCTAATCATAGGCACATGTCTGGCCATGTCCTAAGCTCGCAGGCATCCCAGTCTCTCCTTCTTTAGCACCATGTCAGTGATTTTACAAATGGAACTGAAGCACTGACCTTTAGGGGTTACGTTTGGGGTGTCAGACCAGCCGGGGCTGCAGACGGGGGTGGGGGCTGATATCCTGGCCTTCGCCTCGCTGATTACTGGAAGGTAGGTGCTGATAGGGTGGAGGTCAGCTTCTCCAGCCAGTGTCTCAGTGTGGCTGGGGGATCTTACGGAGCTTTTCCCGAGAAAGTTAAGTGCACCGTGAGGAGGGCAATTGAGGGACAAAAAAAAATACACTGCAATGATGTCACTGTGAAAATCCCCTAGTCGCCACATTCCGGCGCCTGTTCGGGTACACAGAGGGAGAATTCAGAATGTCAAATTCACCTAACAGCACGTCTTTCGGGACTTGTGGGGGAAACCGGAGCATCCGGACAAAACCCACACAGACACAGGGAGAATGTGCAGACTCCACACAGACAGTGACCCAAGCCGGGAATCGAACCCGGGTCCCTGGAGCTGTGAAGCAACAGTGCTAGCCACTGTGTTACCGTGGTGCACCTTGGGATGCATTATTACATTTACACAACGCTTTTAATGTAAATTGTTCTTCCAATAGGACTTCAAGCTGTGGTAGTTGAACAGAATCAGTGATAATTGAGACAGGTGTATCATGAGCTCAGTTTACCTCGATGGCATAATTCTGGAAGATACTCGTGCTGCTTGTATATTGAGAAGATCCTACATCTGATTTGTCTGCTGAAGGAAAGTTGGAACTTGTTGATTGAACACTGCCTGAAAACAAAACAAATCAGAGCAGTTAAAGTAAATCAGAGCACCTCCCCGGACAGGCGGCGGAATGTGGCGACTAGGGGCTTTTCACAGTAACTTCATTGAAGCCTACTCGTGACAATAAGCCAATTTCATTTCATTTCATTTCAAAAAGCATTTACTGAATTGTCCATTTCACAGATATTTGGACTGAGGTTGCACTCTGACTGTCAAATGCTAACGGGAACACTGATCATCCATGAGCCTCGGCTTTACAATTAGACCATTTTATAGCAGATCATAGAATTTACAGTGCAGAAGGAGGCCACTCAGCCCATCGGGTCTGCACCCTAACTAAGACCACACCTCCACCCTATCCCCGTAACCCCATCCTTTTTGGACACTAAGTGCAATTTATCACGGCCAATCCACCTAACCTGCACATTTTTGTACTGTGGGTGGAAACCGGAGCACCCGGAGGAAACCCACGCAGACACGGGGAGAACGTGCAGACTCCGCAGCGACAGTGACCCAGGCCGGGAATCGAACCTGGGACCCTGGAGCTGGAAGCAATAGTGCTAACCACTGTGCTACCGGCTTGTCTCTCACTTTAACCCAACCCAATGATGTCGGTTAAAACTATCCCCAATGCCCGGGTTCGAATCCTGGCCCTGGGTCACTGTCCGTGTGGAGTTTGCACATTCTCCTGTGTTTGCGTGGGTTTCACCCCCACAACCCAAAGATAAAACAAACAAAGAACAAAGAAAAGTACAGCTCAGGAACAGGTCCTTCGGCCCTCCAAGCCCGTGCCGACCATGCTGCCCATCTAAACTAAAATCTTCTACACTTCCTGGTTCCATATCCCTCTATTCCCATCCTATTCATGTATTTGTCACGATGCCCCTTAAATGTCACTATCGTCCCTGCTTCCACCACCTCCTCCGGCAGCGAGTTCCAGGCATCCACTACCCTCTGTGTAAAAAACTTGCCTCGTACATCTCCTCTAAACCTTGCCCCTCGCACCTTAAACCTATGCCCCCTAGTAATTGACCCCTCTGCCCTGGGGAAAAGCCTCTGACTATCCACTCTGTCTATGCCCCTCATAATTTTGTAGACCTCTATCAGGTCGCCCCTCAACCTCCTTCGTTCCAGATGTGCAGGGTCGGTGGATTGGACTCGCTGAATTGCCCCTTTAATTGGATAAAAAATAATTGGGTGCTCTAAATCTATTTAAAAAAACTATCCCCAATGAGGGGCAGCACGGTGGCACAGTGGTTAGCACTGCTGCCTCACGATGCCGAGGTCCCAGGTTCGAATCCCAGCCCTGGGTCACTGTCCGTGTGAAGTTTGCACATTCTCCCCGTGTCTGTGCGGGTTTCACCCCCACAACCCAAAGATGTGCAAGGTAGGTGGATTGGCCAGGCTAAATGGTCCCTTAATTGGAAAAAAAGAATGAATTGGGTACTCTAAATTTATTTTTAAAAAGACAAAAATTACAAACCCCATTGAATGCATCTGTTACAAGAGTGGCACAGTGGTTAGCACTGCTTCCTCACAGCGCCAGGGTCCTTGGTTCAATTCTAGCCTTGGGTAACTGTGCGGAGTTTTCACGTTCTCCCCGTGTCTGCGTGGGTTTCCTCCCACAGCCCAAAGACGTGCAGGTTAGGTGGGGTTATGGCGATAGGGTGGTGGAATGGGCCTCGGTAGGGTGCTAGGGGAGGTGCAGATTGGAAGGGTCCGAGGCCTCCTTCTGAACTGTAGCAATTCCATGATTCATTCAGATGTAGTTTTTTATTTTAAAAAAAAAGAGTTTAATTGTACCGATAATTGCCTAATTGGCTCAAGCCAGTTTTGCAAGTGTTGCTTTATTAATGAAACAAGGTGAGAATCAGACTTAAAGAGACCCCATGAGCTTTATAAAGTCAAGCATCCCAGCTGCCGTCAAATAAAATCTTACACTATTATTCAGAGCATGCAATTTGCTACATTACTCTGAGAAATCATCTGCAATGTTTATTAAAATGTAAATCTATGCCAATTTGTTTTGGTGATGTCAGCTACAGCATTATTCGGAGGCCCCAAGCTTATCTTACCGATTTGTAGTTGCTGTCGAGGTGTCCCATCATGGTTTCCTGAGCTGTCCAAACTGGCTTGTCTCAGGCCCCATCCTTTGTCCTCACCTGCAGGCATGCTACTGACTTGAGGTGAAGCTCGTCTGTCCAAGTCATCATATACGTCCTCATTTAAAGAAGCAGCATCAGGGTCCAGTGCTCCAAATGAGGAGATACTATTTCTCTCCGAATGACGTCCCTAAAAATTTAAAGTTGATCCAAAACATTTTCACTTTGTACACAGAACAGAGCCTATGCATTTTCTTGTGCTTTACATTTACAATAAGTCTCAATATCTGTATTTGTTAAAAGGGCTGTATTTGTTAGACTGCAGTACAATAGTGTGGCGCAGTGGGTCGCACCCCTATGTTTCGGCCGGAAGCTCCAGGTTCAAGTTCCATTCAGGACTTGATGACCACGGAAAGTGGATTTATAACCTGGCCAAACAGGTTGCTTATCAGCCCATAAATCCTTCCAATATCCTGATGGCAGGCGGTAAGAGCAGGAGAATTTTCTAGTTAGCCATACTGCAAAAGGCAAAGGCAGACCACTGCAGCATTTTGCTCAGCATAACCATGGCTTAATCCAATGGTCCATGGTCACCAACACCCACTTCGGGCCTGGTACCTAAAGGAGGAGGAGTACTACAACGTTAAACTATTAGAACATAGAACAGTACAGCAGAGTACAGGCCCTTCGGCCCACGATGTTGTGCCAACCATTTATCCGAATCTAAGATCAAACTAACCTACACCCCTTTAAATTACTGCTGTCCATGTGCCTGTCTAAGAGTTGCTTAAATCGGGGCTTTTCAAAGTCAGGGTGGCAACCTGCAGTTGGGTCGCGGGCGGATGACAGCAGGGTCGTGGAGCGATCGGGCGCGCCATTCCTGCAGTGGTCCTGATCGCTAGAAGAGAGCCTGTCTTACTTTGAGAATGACGGGCAAGTTGGAAAATCCGGCAGAGAGTCAGCGATAGTTGGTGGTCAGCGGGGTGGAGAGAGAAACGTAAATGTCCGCAGCTCGGGGCTCACCCCCAGTTTATGTGGAGTGTCGGCTGGTGTCCGGGAGTGAGTGAGACTGATTGCTTGAGGGGGAGACAAGATCGCTCCATCATCATGGGCAGGAGCTAGATCTCCCCCTTTTGAGAATTTGGAACCAATTCCCGCTGCACCTGCAGCCGAGGCTCCCCCACCATCCCCCTGGCACAGCTCCTCTCGGTGATTTATCCGGGGAAACTAGGCTTGTGTTCCAATAGTTCATCTGCAAGACAGGCCCTGGTGACTGAGCTTCCCACCCCCTGTTTGGGTGTGACCCAGCTCTTGATCTGTGATTTGATTGTCGGGGTTACTGAGCTGAGGGACTGTATTTGGTAAAGACCTGGTCCCACTCAGTCCGGGCTCAGAAATTACAGTCAATGTGCTTATTCTCAGGAGTTGTGTTCACGACTTTTTATATTTTATTTTAGTAGCTGAGATTGCATTTTGAAACTAATTCCCTGTCTCTATTGAGGACTCCCCTCTTGTGATATAAACCGAGCATTGGTGTAAAATGACATGAACCCTGATAATCGCTTATTCTAGTTTTGGTGCAGGTGAGCGTAACGTATGGAGAATACAGGCTTCAGTGTTGCTTCCATTTTCCAGCTGCTGGCAGGCACTGCAAATGAACTGTGTAGATGAATGGTTTTCTTAAAAGTAAAAGATTGGCAGAGACCAAATAGGCAGTTTACCTATTGGGCAGGATTTCACAACAGAATTTGCTGGAGAGAGCTGCGCAGGAGAGTCCAGGGCAGGACAGAGCAGTGCGAGTTCTGTACAGAGCTACAGGGCCTCTGGTTAACAGCCTACAAAGAAGAAACTTAACTTGGGAACAAAGCAGTATAAAGATAATTTCTTGAGCGATGGTTGTGTCCTTCATGAGGACCTACATGTGCGAGGTAGGCGAAAGATGAAGATGGCAAAAATGAATTGGCTGAAGTCTGCACCTGACGTGTGCATTGTCCTCTTCTCTGCACCTGATTCAAGTCAGATCGTGAGGACCAAACAGGCGCCTCTTTTGCATTAAAGATAAGCAAATGTGGCGTGGTCACGAAGTTCAGCCGGTTGGTAAAAGTGGGTCACGGGAAAAAAAAGTTTGAAAAACACTGGCTTAAATTTACTTAATGACTCTGACTCCACCACCTCTGCTGGCAGTGCATTCCACACACCCACCACTCTCTGTGTAAAGAACCGACCTCTGACATCTCCCCTATACCTTCCTCCAATCACCTTAAAATTATGTCCCCTCGTGACAGCCATTTCCACCCTGGGGAAAAGTCTCTGGCTATCCACTCTATCCATGCCTCTCATCACCTTGTACACCTCTATCAAGTCACCTCTCTTCCTTCTTCGTTCCAGTGAGAAAAGCCCTAGCTCCCTGAACCTTTCTTCATAAGACATGTCCTCCAGTCCAGGCAGCATCCGGGTAAATCTCCTCTGCACCCTCTTCAAAGCATCCACATCCTTCCTATAATGAGACAACCCAAACTGGACACAATATTCCAAGTGTGGTCTAAGCAGGGATTCATAAAGCTGCAGAAAAACCTCGCGGCTCTTAAACTCAATCCCCCTGTTAATGAAAGCCAACACAACCCTATCAACCTGGGTGGCAACTTTGAGGGATCTATGTACGTGGACCCCAAGTGTTCCTCCATACTTCCAAGAATCCTGCCTTTAACCCTGTATTCAGCATTCACATTCCACCTTCCAAAATGAATCACTTCACATTTATCAAGGTTGAACTCCATCTGCCACTTCTCAGCCCAGCTCTGCATCCTACACAAAAAAATGAGTTCAGAAAGACACACAGCAAATTCTTCTGAAGATGGTTTGAACCTATAACTGTAGGAGCTCGTTTTAACGTGTAAAATTCACACAAAAGGTAGACCATTCGCCCCCATCGTGCCTTTGACGGCTATAGAATTATAGAATCCCTATAATGCAGAAGGAGGTCACTCGGCCCATCAAGTGTACACCGGCCCTCTGAAAGAGCCTCCCACCAAGGCCCACATTATCCCCGTAACTCCAACTAGGATACCAATTTAGTATCGTCAATCCACCTAACCTGCTCATCTTTGGACTGTGGGAAGAAACTGGAGCACCTGCAGGAGACCACACAGACACAGGGAGAAAGTTGGAATTGAACCCGGATCCCTGGTGCTATGAGGCAGCAGTGCCAACCACAGTGCCACCGTGCAATCTGTTCAAGGAACCATCCCCAAACCAAAGGAAGAGAAAGGTTTATCACACAGTGAATGGTTAAGGTCTGGTATGTACTGTCTGAGAGTGTGGAGGAGACAGGTTCAATCGAGGCTTTCAAAAGAGAATTGGATCATTATCGGAAGTGGAAAAATGTACAGGGCTACAGGCCAAAGGTGTGGGAGTGGCAATGGGTGACTTGTTCCTTCAGAGTCAGCACAGATGCAATGGATTAATGATCTAATCTGTGCTGTAACCATTCTATGATCTATGATTGATTTATATTGCTCCGCCTCATTTTAAAATTCCCAAAGTACAAACTCCTACCGTATCATTATCCTTGATGGGGACAGCATATGTTGCCAACTTGCTGTACCATTTGCTTGCCTTTTCTGCCACTCCCTTCCCAGCAGAGAACATGCTGTGTTTTAGCACATCAAAAGTGGGTGGTCGTAATGTGTCCAGTGTAAAAGGGGGTGGCGACATGAGAGATAAAGCTCCACCTGTCTCTCGAACTCCCATTCTTTTGTTGCTACTTGGAGAGTATGATGGTGAGGACCAGAGCCTGTCCCTTTGCTTGACAGTGAGTTCTCCCTTTGCATGCGGTTGAAGTGTCCTGGACCGACAGAGTCCCGTTGTTCTGGGGGAGCCTGCTGGAAGGCTAGACCTCCTTGACACCTTTACTACAGGCAAACTTTTGCAATTAGATGATGTCGCGCTATCATCATCTGTTTTTGAGAAATCTATGCTGGGTGTGCGACTCGTCAAGGGACTGCTCATAGAATCCATGTACATCTCTATCTCTTCAGCTAAGTTTCGCCGAGCTGAAGGAGTGAAAAGACATTTATCGTAGTCTTCCTCCTCTTCTTCCTGATTGGTTTCCGCGACTAGAAGAGAAAGCGGGTCATACCCTCTTTGGACCCCTCTTCTTTCTGCTAGTTTGATCCCTGCTCCTACACTCATACTCCTCCGCAACTGCTTGGGCGGCAGCCCTCGCCTGGGATTTTGGTTACATTTCCCATTCGACTTCCCATAATCAGGCTCACCATCCAGATCTTCCAAGTCAAAGATAGCAGGAGAGTCCGTTTTATCATCCTCCACATTGGCTGATGTTTCATCCAAGTCATATGGCGTGTCTTCGTCACTCAGTTCCTTTTCTAGATTTAAGCTCACCTGTTGGTGCGTGTGCCTGGGTTTGATAATCTCCAGCGTGTTTGGTCTTGAGGCCATTTGTAAAGCTTTTGATAATATTTCAGCGTCAGCACCCAATTTTTCTGCAATTTCCCTGGGGTCTGTGTCCATACTTCCTCTGTGCATCATCAGCCCTGCAAAAGCATCACCACTACGACTGCGATTCCGGCCTCCCCACACCATTTGTTCCTTCAAGCCAGGCTCCATAGCGCTCTTGTGCCTCTTGCGTAAACTGTCACCATGTACTAGTGCAGGCTCAGGATATGCAGCATTATCAAAAGGTGTTGTAAACAGCAATCCTGCCACATTTTCTGTAATCAGACATGAAATATTTTCAATCAATCGGAAGTTCTGTAAATGTAATTTGTTTGAACTAACAGATTCTGATCAATGTTTTTTTAAATTCCTTTCCCGGTTTATACCACTGCAGGTTGACAGGGCAGAAAGCAACTTGTTTCTAAGCTTTCGGTGATACAATAGAATCACAAGCTGCTTCTTCCTTTCCGCACCTTAACCTGTTTGCTGATAATCACAAAGATTACAGCCTATGAGGAGTTACATACACAGCTTGCATTCCTAACATACTTCATTTGGAAAAACTAACTCAGCAGGCACGTGGGAACCAAGAGGAAACATTAGCAAGGAATGCTAGGATGCACAAAATACTGCGACGGACAGAAACCACGGGTATAGAGAATAGTAAGGTACGAGAAGTTGGAGTAAGGCAGAAAGTAATGAAGTCTAAATCAGGAATACTGTGCATGTACATGACTGCATGAAGTAGAGTGAATAAGATTGGGGAGTTACACAGGTGCAGATTGCACTCTGGAAATATGATGTTGTGGCGATAACAGACACCCCGCTCAAGAAAATGTGAAACACTCCTGGGTATAAGGTGCTCAAAAAAGATGGGAAAACAGGAGGGGTGGCGGGATTGGTGAAGGAGGGATGGCGGGATTGGGGAAGGAGGGGTGGCGGGATTGGTGGAGGAGGGGTGGCAGATTGGTGAAGGAGGGGTGGCGGGATTGGTGGAGGAGGGGTGGCAGATTGGTGAAGGAGGGGTGGCGGGATTGGTGGAGGAGGGGTGGCAGATTGGTGAAGGAGGGGTGGCGGGATTGGTGGAGGAGGGATGGCGGGATTGGTGGAGGACGGATGGCGGGATTGGTGAAGGAGGGGTGGTGGGATTGGTGAAGGAGGGGTGGCGGGATTGGTGGAGGAGGGGCGGCGGGATTGGGGAAGGAGGGGTGGCGGGATTGGTGAAGGAGGAATGGCGGGATTGGTGAAGGAGGGGTGGGGGGATTGGCGAAGGAGGAGTGGCGGGATTGGGGAAGGAGGGGTGGCGGGATTGGTGGAGGAGGGATGGCGGGATTGGTGAAGGAGGGGTGGCGGGATTGGCGGAGGAGGGGTGGCGGGATTGGGGAAGGAGGGGTGGCGGGATTGGTGGAGGAGGGGTGGCGGGATTGGGGAAGGAGGGATGGCGGGATTGGTGGAGGAGGGGTGGCGGGATTGGGGAAGGAGGGGTGGCGGGATTGATGAAGGAGGGATCGGCGGGATTGGTGTAGGAGGGGTGGCGGGATTGGCGAAGGAGGAGTGGCGGGATTGGGGAAGGAGGGGTGGCGGGATTGGTGAAGGAGGGGTGGCAGGATTGGTGAAGGAGGCGTGGCGGGATTGGGGAAGGAGGGATGGCGGGATTGGTGAAGGAGGGGTGGCGGGATTGGTGAAGGAGGGGTGGCGGGATTGGTGGAGGAGGGGTGGCGGGATTGGGGAAGGAGGGGTGGCGGGATTGGTGGAGGAGGGGTGGCGGGATTGGGGGAGGAGGGGTGGTGGGATTGGGGAAGGAGGGATGGCGGGATTGGTGGAGGAGGGGTGGCGGGATTGGGGAAGGAGAGCATTGCAGTGCTGGAGAAAGAGGATGTCGCAGAGGGTTCCAGGACAGGATCGATTTGGAGCTAAGGAATAAAAAGGCTGCAATGACATTGCTGGGTGTAGTCTAACTACCACCAACTAGTGGGTTGGATGTAGAGGAACAAATCTGCAGGGAAATTACAGAGCAATGCAAACATTAGAGAGTAGTTATAATGGAGAACTTACTTACCTGAATGTAGACTGGGGCAATGGTCGTGTAAAGGGCAGAGAGGGGTAAAAGTTCCTAGATTGTGTTCAGGACAATTTTCTACAACAGTTTGTCCAGTCATAAATCATAGAATTTACAGTGCAGAAGGAGGCCATTTGGCCCATCGAGTCTGCACCGGCCCTTGGAAAGAGCAACCTACTCCACCCTGTCCCCATAACCCCACCTAACCTTTTTTGGATCACAGCTAACCCGCACATCTTTGGACTGTGGGAGGAAACCGGAGCACCCGGAGGAAACCCACGCACACACGGGGAGAAAGTGCAGACTCCGCACAGACAGTGACCCAAGCCGGGAATTGAACCTGGGACCCTGGAGCCCAGATCAACTAGAAGGATGCACTGTTGGTCTTGTCCTTGGAAATGAAGGCCTGGATTCTCTGCCACCCACTGCCAGTAGCGAGGTCCCCGATCGGCGACGCAATGCTCCGACTCAGCACTGCTGGCGGGATCGAGGTTTGCGCCTGCACGCTAATGGGAGAATGTAAATGAATGCAAATGGGTCTAAATGGTAAGTGCATTCCAATCACTAAATGCAATCTAATCATTCAAGCATGTGATGCATCCAGGGATATTGAAGGAAGTGAGAGTGGAAATTGCAGAGACGCTGACCATAATCTTCTCATCTCCTCCAGACTCAGGGGAGGTGCCAGAGGGCTGGGGAATTGCAAATGTTACCCCCGGTTCAAAAATAGTTGCAAGGATCAGCCCAGTAATTACAGACTAGTCAGTTTAACATCAGTGGTGAATAAGCTTCTGGAAACAATTATTTGGGAAATAAATTAACAGTCACGTGGAAAAATGTGGGTTGATTAGAAAAAGCCAACATGGATTACTCAAGGGGAAATAGTGTTTAACTAACCTGGAGTTCTTTTGAGGACTTAACAGAAAGGGTTGATGAGGGTAATGCTGTTGATCTGATATACATGGTCTTTCAGAAGGCATTCGATATAGTGCCACACAACAGACTAGTGAGAGAGGTTATAGTTCAAGACTGAAAAGGACAGCTGCAACGTGGATATAAAATTAGCTGAATAATAGGAAGCAGAGAGTTATGGTCCACTGATATTTCCGGGCTGGGGGAAGGTTTGTAGTGGAGTTCCCCAGGAGGTCCTTACTTTTCCTGATATATATCTAGATCTTGTGTGCAGGGGACAATTTCAAACTTTGTGGATGACATAAAACTTGGAAGTATTGTAAACTATGAACAGGACAGTGTAGAATTTCAAAAGGGCGTAGACAAGTCAGTGGAGCGGCAGATAGGTGGAGCTGGAAGATAGGTGGAGCGGGCAGATGGGTGCAGCTGGCAGATAGGTGGAGCGGGCAGATAGGTGGAGCGGGCAGATAGGTGGAGCGGGCAGATAGGTGAAGCGGCAGATAGGTGGAGCGGGCAGATAGGTGGAGCGGGCAGATAGGTGGAGCGGGCAGATAGGTGGAGCGGGCAGATAGGTGAAGCGGCAGATAGGTGGAGCTGGCAGATAGGTGGAGTGGGCAGATAGGTGGAGCGGGCAGATAGGTGGAGCGGGCAGATAGGTGGAGTGGGAAGATAGGTGGAGCTGGCAGATAGGTGGAGCTGGCAGATAGGTGGAGTAGGCAGATAGGTGGAGCTGGCAGATAGGTGGAGCTGGCAGATAGGTGGAGCTGGCAGATAGGTGGAGCGGGCAGATAGGTGGAGCGGGCAGATAGGTGGAGCGGCAGATAGGTGGAGCTGGCAGATAGGTGGAATGGGCAGATAGGTGGAGTGGGCAGATAGGTGGAGCTGGCAGATAGGTGGAGCTGGCAGATAGGTGGAGCTGGCAGATAGGTGGAGCGGGCAGATAGGTGGAGCGGGCAGATAGGTGGAGCGGGCAGATAGGTGGAGCGGGCAGATAGGTGGAGCGGGCAGTTAGGTGGAGTGGGCAGATAGGTGGAGCGGGCAGATAGGTGGAGCGGGCAGATAGGTGGAGCGGGCAGATAGGTGGAGCGGGCAGTTAGGTGGAGTGGGCAGATAGGTGGAGCGGGCAGATAGGTGGAGCGGGCAGATAGGTGGAGCTGGTAGATAGGTGGAGCGGGCAGATAGGTGGAGCTGGTAGATAGGTGGAGCTGGCAGATAGGTGGAGCGGGCAGATAGGTGGAGCGGGCAGATAGGTGGAGCTGGCAGATAGGTGGAGTGGGCAGTTAGGTGGAGTGGGCAGATAGGTGGAGCTGGTAGATAGGTGGAGCTGGCAGATAGGTGGAGCTGGCAGATAGGTGGAGCTGGCAGATAGGTGGAGCTGGCAGATAGGTGGAGCTGGCAGATAGGTGGAGCGGGCAGATAGGTGGAGCGGGCAGATAGGTGGAGTGGGCAGATAGGTGGAGCTGGCAGATAGGTGGAGTGGGCAGTTAGGTGGAGCGGGCAGATAGGTGGAGCTGGCAGATAGGTGGAGCGGGCAGATAGGTGGAGCTGGCAGATAGGTGGAGTGGGCAGATAGGTGGAGTGGGCAGATAGGTGGAGTGGGCAGATAGGTGGAGTGGGCAGTTAGGTGGAGTGGGCAGATAGGTGGAGCGGGCAGATAGGTGGAGTGGGCAGATAGGTGGAGCGGGCAGATAGGTGGAGCGGGCAGATAGGTGGAGCTGGCAGATAGGTGGAGCGGCAGATAGGTGGAGTGGGCAGATAGGTGGAGCGGGCAGATAGGTGGAGTGGGCAGATAGGTGGAGTGGGCAGATAGGTGGAGCTGGCAGATAGGTGGAGCTGGCAGACAGGTGGAGTGGGCAGATAGGTGGAGCGGGCAGATAGGTGGAGCGGGCAGATAGGTGGAGCTGGCAGATAGGTGGAGTGGGCAGATAGGTGGAGCGGGCAGATAGGTGGAGCGGGCAGATAGGTGGAGTGGGCAGATAGGTGGAGTGGGCAGATAGGTGGAGCTGGCAGATAGGTGACAGATGAAGATCAGTGTAGAAAAATGAAGTGATGCATTTTGGTAGGAAGAATACGTCAGAGACAAAATAAAATAAGGAGTATAATTCTTAAGGGAGTGCAGGAGCAGAGGGTGTTGCCCGGACAGGTGGAGCGAGTAGTGAATAAAGCAGAGTATTCCGGGCTTTATTAATAGGGACAGAGAGTACACGAGCAAGGAGGTTATACTGAATTTATACAGACACTAGTTCGCCCTCAGCTGGAATATTGTGCACAGTTCTGGGTGTCACACTATAGGAAGGATGTGAACACATCGGAGAGAGAGCAGGAGAGGTTTACAGGAATGTTTCCAGGGATGAGAAACTTCAGTGATGAGGATAGATTGGAGAGGTTGGGACTGTTCTCCTGGGAGAGAAGAAGGCTGACAGGAGATTTGATAGAGATGTTCAAAATCATGAGGGCCAGAGTAGATAGGGAGAAACTGTTTTCGCTTGTAAAATGATCAAGAACGAAGGGGCACAGATGTAAAGTGATGTTCAAAAGAAGCAAACGTGATGTGAGAATACCTTTCACACAAAGCGTGGCTCGGGTCTGCAATGCATGGCCTGGAAGTGTGGTAAAGGCAGGCTCAATCGAGGCAATCAAGAGGGCATTGGATGATTACTTGATTAGAAATAATGTTGCACAGTATGTGGGAAAGGAAGAGCTTGTCCTGATGCTGGGCCAGAATAATAGAATCTTGAAATGCCACTTTGCAGTAACTCAAAAGAACATGTAAGCATCTGTTAAAGATGCACTTGTTCATCCATCACATTCACAGAAACTATTCCACATATTTTGCCAGTTTTCAAATCTGTTTGGCAGCGTAAACCAGACAAATTTGGCAGAATAATGACTTGTTCACAAGCACATATACACTCTAGGAATATAAACAGAAGGTAAAATATCTATCCTAATATTTGAGGTCAATCTCAAAAATAATTCAGCATTCTGTAGACAATAAAATTGTTTCACCTGTAGGTGCACAGGAGTAACTAATTATCGGATAATTTAGGAAGTTATAAGTGTAGAGAACGATAATCTCCAAGTCTAACTCCTAGTTATAAACATGTTCTGGAGGGGGCAGCGGCAGCCCTGGCCCTTGCCTCACTGATCGCCTGGCGGAGAATTCTGCTAGGTTGGAGTTTGGCAGCACCACCCAGGGCCTGGGTTGGCTCTCAGACCGGGCAGAGTCCCTGAGACTAGAGAAGATAAAATTCTCGATCAGAGGGTCCGAGGAGAGATCCACGAAACATGGAACGCATGGAAGAAGTTCACAAATCTCTTTGAGGACCTATTCACAATCAGCAACTAACTTGGGGGGGGGGGGGGGGGGGGAGACAGATAGGAAGAGGGGGGACGGATAGGAAGAAAGGATGTAGGACGGGGGGGGGAGGAACAGGGGCCGTGTTGAAAGGGAGCTCGGATACAGCAGATGAGACTGGGGGAAGGCCATTCACCAGAGGGGCACACAGATCCCACCCACACATGAAAAACTCGAGGAGGCAGACCTCGAAAACTCAATGGGGAAAACAGAACCACACACCCCTCCTCCCCCACCCTGTCAAAGCAAGTGTAAATATATAGAAAGTACAGAGTTCTGGCACTGATTGTAAGTACAAATGTAAATATGATAATGCGGGCACGGGAACCTGGGGCACAGGAAAAGTGACAACTTGCTGTAATGTTGTTTATGAAGTTGTTGTTTCTGATTTTTTTTCTTTTGTGTTTTTGCCAATGGCTCCTGTGTATAAATCTTGTTCCTAAATGTTAAAAATCCCAATAAAAATATTTAATTAAAAAAAAGAAACATGTTCTGTGATTACACACCATTGCCTCCCTCAGTGCTCTGATTAGGATCCGCACTTTCAAAGCTGCAGTTCATCTTTACGATTCTGGTCACAGGTTTTGAGTCAGTTCTGCTGCCTTGAAAATCCAAATGGGACAGACAATCTCCACTGCCCTTTGTACTTTCACTCTCCGATACTGGAAGCAATGTAAGAAACAAATCATTGATTAATTATGTGATACTCATGAACAGCTAAATAATTTCCTTTCATTTGTGACTGCATCACTTTACGTCTTTTTAAACCAATTTTCTTCCCTCAGCGAGAGGGTTGGGAATCACGCACCCTGCACCGCGAGTCAGTGTGACCCTTGAGCAAACATTCTGCATGCAGCCAGCTTTAATTGGCCATTCGGCCAATGCGGACCTCAGCTAACGTTCCGAAACATGTGCACCCAGCAGGGAATTGGGGATAGCAATCCAGACTTATCCTTTTCCTAACCCGGTGGAGCTAAGGCCAACTGAAAGAACTTAAATAAACTACTACAGCACGTCCCAGGGAACCCTGCAGCCTGTACAATCTAAATATACACTAATTTTACCAAACAAAGCATCATTAATCAGGTGGGTACGATCACAGCTTCACGACAAGGAGGTTTGCACTGCCAAGGTACCAAGCTGGCACCTTTCACGCTGCGGCAATCTGCCCTGCATGAGTGTTAGGGTGGGGTGCAAGGGGCTCGGGTACCCCCTCAGTGTGTTGGACCTTGCCATAGGGGAGGGGGCGGGGGCCGCGTCGGTGGCTCGAGCAATCGGTATCTCGATCTCTTGCTACACCGAGGGTTTCCGGCGAGAGAACCTCTTCAGCCCAGAAATAGGGGCTATGTGCGGCTTCGCCCGACATTCCCCTCTGAGGCCCAGAATCTAACCCGAGTGATGCTTCAGAGCGCTGTGTATCTGCGCTGTGTCTCTGCGCTGTGTCTCTGCGCTGTGTCTCTGCGCTGTGTCTCTGCGCTGTGTATCTGCGCTGTGTATCTGCGCCGTGTATCTGCGCCGTGTCTCTGCGCTGTGTATCTGCGCTGTGTCTCTGCGCTGTGTCTCTGCGCTGTGTCTCTGCGCTGTGTCTCTGCGCTGTGTATCTGCGCTGTGTCTCTGCGCTGTGTATCTGCGCTGTGTCTCTGCGCTGTGTCTCTGCGCTGTGTATCTGCGCTGTGTCTCTGCGCTGTGTATCTGCGCTGTGTCTCTGCGCTGTGTCTCTGCGCCGTGTCTCTGCGCCGTGTCCCTGCGCCGTGTCCCTGCGCCGTGTCTCTGCGCCGTGTCTCTGCGCCGTGTCTCTGCGCCGTGTCTCTGCGCCGTGTATCTGCGCCGTGTCTCTGCGCCGTGTCTCTGCGCCGTGTATCTGCGCCGTGTCTCTGCGCCGTGTCTCTGCGCGGTGTCTCTGCGCGGTGTCTCTGCGCGGTGTCCCTGCGCCGTGTATCTGCGCCGTGTCTCTGCGCCGTGTCTCTGCGCCGTGTCTCTGCGCCGTGTATCTGCGCCGTGTCTCTGCGCCGTGTCTCTGCGCGGTGTCTCTGCGCCGTGTATCTGCGCCGTGTCTCTGCGCCGTGTCTCTGCGCCGTGTCTCTGCGCCGTGTCTCTGCGCCGTGTCTCTGCGCGGTGTCCCTGCGCCGTGTCTCTGCGCCGTGTCCCTGCGCCGTGTCTCTGCGCCGTGTCCCTGCGCCGTGTCTCTGCGCCGTGTCTCTGCGCCGTGTCTCTGCGCCGTGTCCCTGCGCCGTGTCTCTGCGCCGTGTCTCTGCGCCGTGTATCTGCGCCGTGTCTCTGCGCCGTGTCTCTGCGCCGTGTCTCTGCGCCGTGTATCTGCGCCGTGTCTCTGCGCCGTGTCTCTGCGCCGTGTCTCTGCGCCGTGTATCTGCGCCGTGTCTCTGCGCCGTGTCTCTGCGCCGTGTCTCTGCGCGGTGTCCCTGCGCGGTGTCTCTGCGCCGTGTCTCTGCGCCGTGTCTCTGCGCCGTGTCTCTGCGCGGTGTCCCTGCGCCGTGTCTCTGCGCCGTGTCTCTGCGCCGTGTCTCTGCGCCGTGTCCCTGCGCCGTGTCTCTGCGCCGTGTCTCTGCGCCGTGTATCTGCGCCGTGTCTCTGCGCCGTGTCTCTGCGCCGTGTCTCTGCGCCGTGTATCTGCGCCGTGTCTCTGCGCCGTGTCTCTGCGCCGTGTCTCTGCGCCGTGTCTCTGCGCCGTGTCTCTGCGCCGTGTCTCTGCGCCGTGTCTCTGCGCCGTGTATCTGCGCCGTGTCTCTGCGCCGTGTCTCTGCGCCGTGTCCCTGCGCCGTGTCTCTGCGCCGTGTCTCTGCGCCGTGTCTCTGCACCGTGTCTCTGCGCCGTGTCTCTGCGCGGTGTATCTGCGCCGTGTCTCTGCGCCGTGTCTCTGCGCCGTGTCCCTGCGCCGTGTCCCTGCGCCGTGTATCTGCGCCGTGTCTCTGCGCCGTGTATCTGCGCCGTGTCCCTGCGCCGTGTCCCTGCGCCGTGTCCCTGCGCCGTGTATCTGCGCCGTGTATCTGCGCCGTGTATCTGCGCCGTGTCTCTGCGCCGTGTCTCTGCGCCGTGTCCCTGCGCCGTGTCCCTGCGCCGTGTATCTGCGCCGTGTCTCTGCGCCGTGTCCCTGCGCCGTGTCCCTGCGCCGTGTATCTGCGCCGTGTATCTGCGCCGTGTCTCTGCGCCGTGTATCTGCGCCGTGTCTCTGCGCCGTGTCTCTGCGCCGTGTCTCTGCGCCGTGTCCCTGCGCCGTGTATCTGCGCCGTGTCTCTGCGCCGTGTCTCTGCGCCGTGTCTCTGCGCCGTGTCCCTGCGCCGTGTCCCTGCGCCGTGTCTCTGCGCCGTGTCTCTGCGCCGTGTCTCTGCGCCGTGTATCTGCGCCGTGTATCTGCGCCGTGTCTCTGCGCCGTGTATCTGCGCCGTGTCTCTGCGCCGTGTCTCTGCGCCGTGTATCTGCGCCGTGTATCTGCGCCGTGTCTCTGCGCCGTGTCTCTGCGCCGTGTATCTGCGCCGTGTCTCTGCGCCGTGTCTCTGCGCCGTATCTCTGCGCCGTGTATCTGCGCCGTGTCTCTGCGCCGTGTCTCTGCGCCGTGTATCTGCGCCGTGTCTCTGCGCCGTGTCTCTGCGCCGTGTATCTGCGCCGTGTCTCTGCGCCGTGTCTCTGCGCCGTGTCTCTGCGCCGTGTATCTGCGCCGTGTCCCTGCGCCGTGTCTCTGCGCCGTGTCTCTGCGCGGTGTCTCTGCGCCGTGTCTCTGCGCCGTGTCTCTGCGCCGTGTCTCTGCGCCGTGTATCTGCGCCGTGTCTCTGCGCCGTGTCTCTGCGCCGTGTCTCTGCGCCGTGTCTCTGCGCCGTGTCTCTGCGCCGTGTATCTGCGCCGTGTCTCTGCGCCGTGTCTCTGCGCCGTGTATCTGCGCCGTGTCTCTGCGCCGTGTCTCTGCGCCGTGTATCTGCGCGTGTATCTGCGCCGTGTCTCTGCGCCGTGTCTCTGCGCCGTGTCTCTGCGCCGTGTATCTGCGCCGTGTATCTGCGCCGTGCCTCTGCGCTGTGTCTCTGCGCTGTGTCTCTGCGCGGTGAGCACCGGAAAACAACCAGCTAAACGTGATCGCTTTGGGGCTTGGCTCCCATTTAGTTAAATCACATCCACTCTCTCACACACACACTCGCTCTCACACACACACTCGCTCTCTCACACACACACTCGCTCTCTCACACACACACTCGCTCTCTCACACACACACTCGCTCTCTCACACACACTCGCTCTCTCACACACACACTCGCTCTCTCACACACTCGCTCTCTCACACACACACTCGCTCTCTCACACACACACTCCCTCTCTCACACACACACTCCCTCTCTCACACACACACTCCCTCTCTCACACACACACTCCCTCTCTCACACACACACTCCCTCTCTCACACACACACTCCCTCTCACACACACTCCCTCTCTCACACACACACTCCCTCTCTCACACACACACTCCCTCTCTCACACACACTCCCTCTCTCACACACACACTCCCTCTCTCTCACACACACACTCACTCTCTCTCACACACACACTCACTCTCTCACACACACACACTCACTCTCTCACACACACACTCACTCTCTCACACACACACTCACTCTCTCACACACACACTCACTCTCTCACACACACACTCACTCTCTCACACACACTCACTCTCACACACACACTCACTCTCTCACACACACACTCACTCTCTCACACACACACACTCTCTCACACACACACTCACTCTCTCACACACACAATCACTCTCTCACACACACACTCACTCTCTCACACACACTCTCTCACACACACTCTCTCACACATTCACTCTCTCTCACTCACTCACTCACTCTCTCACACACTCACTCACTCACTCTCACACTCTCACACTCACTCTCTCACACTCGCTCTCTCACACTCACTCTCTCACACTCTCTCTCACACTCACTCTCTCACACTCACTCTCTCACACTCACTCTCTCACACTCACTCTCTCACACTCACTCTCTCACACTCTCTCTCTCACACTCACTCTCTCTCTCACACACTCACTCTCTCTCTCACACACTCACTCTCTCTCACACACTCACTCTCTCACACACTCACTCTCTCTCTCACACACTCACTCTCTCTCACACACTCACTCTCTCTCTCACACACTCACTCTCTCTCTCACACTCACTCTCTCTCTCACACACTCACTCTCTCTCACACACTCACTCTCTCTCACACACTCACTCTCTCTCACACACTCACTCTCTCTCTCACACACTCACTCTCTCTCTCACACACTCACTCTCTCTCTCACACACTCACTCTCTCTCTCACACACTCACTCTCTCTCTCACACACTCACTCTCTCTCTCACACACTCACTCTCTCTCTCACACACTCACTCTCTCTCTCACACACCACCAAGGGAATGAATTTCTTCATCTGCACCAATGCATCCACCAGCCTCTTGTGGTCCTGCAGCCTCGCCCTCCCCATCCAGCCGAGCAGCTCCTCCCTCATCCGAGCCGGCCCAGTCCAGCCAGGCCTGGCAGGCAGCCCCCCTCTCTCTCTCTCTCTCTCTCTCTCACTGCCCGCCACCAATACGCTTCTTTCCGGAGCACATTCATGGCCACCAGTGTTTCTGGTCCTCCAATCGCAGACTGCTTCTCTCCCACATCTGCTGATAGGCTCACAAGTGAGAGATTCTGTCAGAATCTTGCACTCCACTTACTGGCATTTTGATAACTGCCTCTGGAAGCCACAATCGGGGAGGGCTTCGTCGGCCTGATCCTGCCCATGGGTTTGTGTTGGACAAGCCTGCTGTAATCTTATCTTGAAGATTGTTACAGTCCTTGACTTACAACTGTATGGTTTATGGTGCCAAATAAGCCAGTGATTTGAACGCTGCCTGAAGATCACTCAAGTATTCAGGAACAATTTGAATATTTTAATCAAACTAATTAAAGCGTCTCTAGATCTCTTATTTTCCATTTGACTGCCCTCTGCCAAGGACTGGGTCTAGGAAACCAAATCCATTTTATATATGCCAGTTGCTCAGTTATTTACGGATACAGATGGGGTAGACTTGACATTTATTCAATGTCTCTTTTCCACCCTTGCACAGAGGTACTAGTCCATCCATAGCTTTCTCTTGAAACAAAATTTCTGTTCTGTAAGTGTTGTGCCCCTTTCAAACATGAAGAAACGTTTGATATCTCAAACTCTCTCAGAATTTCAGCGAGAAAAGCCTGTGTGGCTGCAGAACAGTTTACAAACAACTTTAACCCTATTATTTCATTTTTTTTAAAGTTTAAAAAAATAAATTTAGAGTACCCATTTATTAATTTTGCCAATTAAGGGGCAATTTAGCGTGGCCAATCCACCTAACCTGCACATCCTTGGGTTGTGGGGGTGAAACCCACGCAGACACGGGGAGAATGTGCAAACTCCTCACGGACAGTGACCCAGAGCCGGGATCAAACCCGGGTCCTCAGTGCCGTGAGGCAGCAGTGCTAACCACTGGACCACCGTGCCGCCCAACCCTATTATTTCAAACATTCAAGTTATGCTCTATACAAATATGTAAAATCCATAAGTGGGGAGGATATACATGAGCTGGAGTCGCTCTCCTTTTTGTCATCTTTATCCACTGCTTGACCCACTGCAGACTGCTCAGATCCAAGGGCCGAAGACAGGTCTCCTCGTCGAACCTCTTCCTTCGATAAGGAATTATATCCAAGATCTGACTGCCCACCTTGAACACAAAATACACATTTTATGGCAATAAAGTATTTCTTTGAAACATACGCTTACTTTTGTGACATTGAACCAAGTTTTGTTTTGAAGTTGGAGCGTATACTTCCTCCTTCTCCCAAGTGTCACATTTTGCCGACAAGATAGGTTCTCCTTCCGAGGCTAACGTGGGATGTCTGGCTGTTGAATGTTATACGAGGACACGTTTTGCAGCTGAAGATCAGTAAAGTCAGCCACTATTTGTGGGTGAGGAAACCTGAATGTGGGATGGGGTGAGGAGGTTTAGATTCATATCCAGCTGCTATGGTATCTAACGAAGCTGGGTGATAGGGAAGTCCTGGTTGTTACGTCCATATTCTACTCCAAAATTCAGCACCAAGGTGAAATGAAATGCTAAATTGATACAGAACTGCTCTCTGGGCTCGTAGACGTTTTACATTTTTAAAAATCTACAGTAACCAACAATTCTACTTGAGCCCACAGCACCTTCAGATAGAGCAGCACAAAGGGCTAGTGGACTCAGCCATACCTAGATGCACAGGCATTTGTAAATTTGAAATTAAACAAATTATGTTTATTTGCAAAACTTAACTAGTGTAGTTGTAATGTTAAATGGTGGCTAATTGGGCAAATGCCCAAGTCAGCAATCTTTGTGAGTGAGTGTGGGCAGCACGGTAACACAGTGGTTAGCACTGTTGCTTCACAGCGTCAGGGACCCGGGTTCAATTCCCGGCTTGGGTCACTGTCTGTGTGGAGTCTGCACGTTCTCCCCGTGTCTGGTTGGGTTTCCTCCGGGTGCTCCGGTTTCCTCCCACAAGTCCCGAAAGATGTGCTGTTAGGTAAATTGGACATTCTGAATTCTCCCTCTGTGTACCCGAACAGGCGCCGGAATGTGGCGACTGGGAGCTTTTCACAGTAACTTCATTGCAGTGTTAATGTCAGCCTACTTGTGATACTAATAAAGATTATTATTATTGTTACAACTACAAATTGATTGTGCATTGGCTCTGATTAGCTTGGTGTCAAGCAAAATGTCCACATATCTCTGCTCCTTCACACAAATAAATAATTCTTACAGCAAAATAAAATCCCATGGCAACACACAAAATGACAGTAATTTCTAATATTCACCTGCCTCATTTCTCTCTGCTGCACCGTTTCTTGATCAAGGAATTAACTTTGTCCCAAAGCATATTTCATTTTATTTCTTAAATTAGCCACTAGGAGGCGCACTATGCCATCATTGGAGTGCCACCTTCTCTCTCGTCCTCGCTGTGTGGTAATGGCTGGGTTCTGCCCCCAGATCTCACCCTGCAAATAGCAGCTGAATATACTGTTCTTCAGCTGCATGTCACCTATCCAAATACTCCATTCATCTGAAGAACCTCAGATCTACATCTGACCCCCTATTTATTCCCCCCAAAAGGTCTTTTTTACAATTCACTAATGGGACTTGGCGTCGCTGGCTAGCCCAGCATTTATTGCCCATCCTTAACTGCCTTAAAAGGTGGTGGTGAGTTGCCTTCTTGACCCGCTGCTGTCCATGTGGTGTAGGTACAGTGCTTTTCCGGGAGGATTTCCAGGATTTTGACGCAGCGACAATGAAGGAATGGCGATATATTCCCAAGTCACCTCTGTCCTTGTCCTTCTAGATGGTCGAGATTACTAGTTTGGAACGTTGTGTGGAAGGAGCCTTGGTGAGTTGCTGCAGTGCATCTTGCAAATGGCAGTGAATATTTCAGGTGCCAGGCAAGTGGGCTGCTTTGCCCGGCTGGTGTCGGGCTTTTTGAATGTTGTGGGCGTGTCATCCAAGTGGAGAGTATTCACACTCCTGACTTGTGCCTTGTAAGTGGTGGACAGGCTTTGAAGAGGCAGGAGGTTGACTTACTGGCCACAGGATTCCTAGCCTCTGACCTGCTCTTGTAGCCACAGTATTTATATGGCTGGTCCAGTTCAGCTTCTGGTCAATAGTAACCCCCATGATGTTGTTAGTTGGGCATTTAGTGATGGTAATGCCATTGAATATCAAAGGGAGATGGTTGTTGGAGATGATCATTGCCTGGCACTTCTGTGGGGCGAATGGTACTTATCAGCCTAAGCCTGAATATTGTCCAAGTCAAAGAACAAAAAAAAGTACAGCACAGGAACAGGCCCTTCAGCCCTCCAAGCCTGTGCTGACCATGCTGCCCGTCTAAACTAAAATCTTCTACACTTCCGGGATCTGTATCCCTCTATTCCCATCCTGTTCATGTATTTGTCAAGATAGAATTACATAGAATTTACAGTGCAGAAGGAGGCCATTTGGCCCATCGAGTCTGCACGGGCTCCTGGAAAGAGCATCCTACCCAAGGTCAACACCTCCACCCTATCCCCATTACCCAGTAACCCCACCCAACACTAAGGGCAATTTATCATGGCCAATCCACCTAACCTGCACATCTTTGGACTGTAGGAGGAAACCGGAGTACCCGGAGGAAACCCACACACACACGGGGAGGATGTGCAGACTCTGCACATACAGTGACCCAAGCCGGAATCGAACCTGGGACCCTGGAGCTGTGAAGCGATTGTGCTATCCACAATGCTACCGTGCTTCCCTCAATGTCCCTTAAATGTCACTATTGTCCCTCTTTCCACCACCTCCTCCGGCAGCGAGTTCCAGGCACCCACTACCCTCAGTGTAAAAAACGTGCCTTGTACATCTCCTCTAAACCTTGCCCCTCGCACCTTAAACCTATGCCCCCGAATAATTGACCCCTCTACCCTGGGGAAAAGTCTCTGACTATCCACTCTGTCTATGCCCCTCATAATTTCTACATGTGGACACTGACTGCTTCAATATAATAAATGAAAATAATTTCAGTACTCCAAAGGGACAGTCTGACTTCAACACCAATGAAGAATGACTTTAATCAGTAGATGATCAGTAACCAGCTCAGAATTAATGGATGGCACATACCCAAAATACACACAGATGTCTAACCAAGCATTGAAAATTAGGTCTGAAAGGAACCTACAATGCACAGGTTAAACAAATCAACTTTCAGGCTCATGTTGGCCAGAGGCTTTAACAAGCAGATGAAAGGCCATTACTGGCCAACAAGAACTTTGCAGAGAATGTTTTTAAATGCAGAGGATATTAACTAACTTGGATTAGTTTGAATATTTGCTCAAGGATTCCATGGAGTGCCCATTAGTGGTGAGTCACGGACAAACAAAGCAAGATTCAAAATGCATTCTGAATGTTTGCTCAGAAATTTGTTCCAACCTATTTTGCACTTTTTGCAGTGATTATCATCCAAAGCAAATAATCTTGCAAGTGATTTCTGATGCTTGAGGCAAAGGAGAGGGAGGCAAATGGATCCAAAAATGCCACTATGCTATTTTCTGTTTCTTGTAACCGTCTATCATTTGGAAGATGTTTAAACAGTAGAATCTACAACACACCATTTGTACAAATTGTACTGTTTGAGGCTGAACTTTAGCAATACAAATTAATTTAACACCAGTAAATTAATCAGTTAACAACTGATTGCAATGAGGAAATTAAAAGGGAAGGTGGGCTCAGAAATGGTCTCACACAAATATAAAGTGCTGATTCACACACCGACTTACTGCACTGAAGAGTTTACGGCTGTGACTCGCAATGGATAAATCTGTAATCTGGGTGAAGCACTAAGTGGATGGTACACTCGCTTCGACATAATGTGAAGTGGAAGGAGGAAAAACAAATAGGAAAACCACTCTGGGCAGCTTGCCTGCGTCCGGTGGTGATGGAGGTGACCTAATCGGATCCTGGGAGCGTGGTGGCTCCTCAAGATGGGAACGTCCTTTCCAGAAATGTTCAATCCACTAAATGAAGAAAACGGTGTCCTGGACTATTGGGTAGCAGCCTCTTACTGGATTGTTACCGTGGGCCATTTTAAATATACTCCAGCAGCTTAGAATGGGAAAACAAACATGCAATTTTCTTATTATTGAGGAAAACAATGGTGAGAATAACAAGGAATTAATAAGAAAACTAAAAGCTACGAGGAACTCAGTTAGAACAGAAACAGAAAGGAAAGGCCGAGAAAGCACACAGTGGGCAGTAGACAATTACCTGAAAACATACGCTCAGTCTTCATTTCTGAGCAAATCCAGGGAGAGAGAGATGGAACTCTTTCAGACAAGGACTCCTGGCAGCCATATCCACAACTCAAGCTACAGCCAAGTCTAGCTGCATGTACAAGGGTAGGAAGGTGGGGGGTAAAAGTAAAGCCGGGAGGGGAAGAGAACAGGTCATCACGATGAGCAGGAAATCAGAAGCCATGTAAGATGGGCATAAGTAGATGATTACAAACGGGCAGATAGACAAGTAGGGACAGTCAAAAAGCAATGAACAAAATAAAAGATAAAATAACTTTGAATTGACAGATGTTGGTGACACCGTTAAATGTACCTGTGCTAGATCGATCATCAGTGGAATCTACTTTCATCAGCTCAGAGCTGAACTGGGGTTGCTCCACAGTGTTAGTGTCATTAGAGCTATCCATGCTGCCATGGCTGACAGCATCCAAGTCACTGCCATCTGCTTAGAGAACAGAACAGATTAGAGCAAGTTACCAGGAACCACCATTTCCTTCCAGCCAATTCACTCCCCTGGTTGTCTAAAACCACAGTCGCATGGATGACTCGGTAAGTTCCACGAGCTGCAACGATTGCAGTGACCACACGTGTTGCATGATATTCGATGATGGGACAGCATCAAAGCTGAATCAGAGCCCGTCCCACCGGATATGCACCCATGCACAGTCCCAGCAAGGATTGATGCTTTGGTTTTACACAGAACACAGCAGCCGGCAAAATCTGTCCTTTCTGAGCAACAACATTTAGACTTCTTACTGTGACACTGTATTCCTGCCATGGTATCAGAAGAGAATCTGTGTGAAACCCGCAGTCAGGAGGTACAATACCACAGCAGTCTGGGTAGAGTATAACTGTTAAACAGCTCTAAACACTTGTCTGTCACAATATTGAACCATTTAAAAAAATAAATTTTAAATACACAATTCTTTTTTTTCCCAATTAAGGGGCAATTTAGCATGGCCAATCCACCTAGTCTGCACATCTTTTGGGTTGTGGGGGTGAGACCCACGCAAACGCGGGGAGAATGTGCAAACTCCACACGGACAGTGACCCGGGGTCGGGATTCGAACCCGGGTCTTCAGTGCCGTGAGGCAGCAGTGCTAACCACTGTGCCACCGTGCTGTCTCAGAATATTGAACCATGTGGGTCGCTGCTCCACCACTGGGCAGATTGTTAGGAACAGCTAGCATCACCAATATTGTGTTGTATCTCTCTCGCTGACAGCAGCACGAGGGAAGAGTATTCCCCTAAATATAGACTCAACTGTGTTGATTAAAACAAACTAAGGTTATGGGACTCCTGGTCTGCATACATAGATTCTCACACATATTACCTCCGTATTAAAATATTTCCAGTTACAGGAATAGCAATGTAAAAAGCTTAATGAGTACAGAAAACTCCACATCAAAATTAAATTTGTATCAAATTCTACACTGCCTGAAGTACCGCAGACAGGGTAACAGGGTACTCCTTGCAATAGCACAGGCCCCTACGTGGACATGGACCTGCCTGTCCCATCTCAAACTAAGCACCCCATGGGTCACTAACACTTTGCCTTCATCTGGTGCTCCTCATGAAGCACAATGTGCCAGGTTCGATTCATAGTCTTTGCTAAATGAGGTGTTCTCACTGAGTGTGGCAGTGACGCCAGAAGGCTTCCTGCCCACACTAACATATAACCGTACACGCCTACTGCATGCAACATGAAGCTTTTGTAGCGGGAAGCAAAAGTAGTTAAATACAAGATTGAGTTTTACATCTTATTACTACACTGAAAGTGGTAGATTTGCCAGAATTAACAGTAAACTTGTGCAACAATTGAAGTCATATGCCAAGATTATTTGAACTATGTTTTCCTGTACTCTTTATTAGAATTCTATAAACAAACCAAGGTTAAAAAAACTCCTCTCACAAACAAGAGAGGTACAATTAGAATCATTTGGTTTACTAAGCCCTGGAGGGTGACAAATGGAAATATTGCAACCCTCACTAAAGGTACCAACTTTATCAGCTCCAGAAATAAATGTGCCCCTGCATAGATTAGCTGAAGAGGAAATTCTTTCTTAATTCCCCAGTCTGTCCAATGTGAGGCCTACCCGAGAGCCCCGGAGTCTGCGGTGGGTTTGCTGGAGCCTTTTTCAAAGCCCTGCGGAACTGAGCTGTTGCAAGCATCACATTCCTCATCTTCATCCACAGAAAGAAGCCGCCTCTGTTGCTCGATGGCCAAGTACTCTCGAAAACAGCCTGCAGAAAAATCAATGGAGATCCCGCTATTAGCCCGCTGCCAAACCAAAGAAGAATGGTTCCTTCGAGAACACAAAGTCCAATTGTTCAGGGATATGTGCATGTTACTCACTCTCCAGGCTGCAGGTTAACGCCTGTTTTTTTAAAATAAAGGGATTGGTAAAGTCAGTCAGGGATTAGACATCTGGCTCCTGTGTCGACCTCAATTGTCCTCATACAGTCCAAATGGCAGAAATTTGCCATGTAACAAGTAAAACACAATGGACAAATGCACATGACAAGTGACAAAGCACAACAACTTCTATCTCAACTGGAAAACATCCCAAAGTGCTGCATAAAGGCGCAATAAATAAAATGGATACCAAGTCAAATTAGGATGTGGACCAAAAGCTTGGTCGCATAGGTGGGTTTTAAGGAGAACCTTAAATGAGGAAAGGTAGGTGGAGAGGCCGACGGATTTAGTAATCGAAGGTCAGAGTACGGCATTTAGTCTGTCCATGTTGGGGCGTGGTGGCGTTGGGGGATTGCGCATGAAGCCATATTCAGGGGAACAGGGATTGTAGGAGTGAAGATTACATTTATAGGAAGGGTTGACGCCAAATGGAAGATTTAAACACAAGCATGAGAATTTTAAATCTGAAGTATTGGCATCCAGGAGACAGTGAGGTCAAAGAGGAGACATATAGCTTGCAAATTGGACTTGGTGGGGAATAGGATACAATTATGGGTGAGTTGGCAAGGGAGACAATTTGAATCATTAAGCATGGGTTTTAACAACAGGACAGCTAAAGTCAGAGTGGAGTCAAGTGGGCAGCATGATAGCACAGTGGTTATCACTATGCCTTCACAGCGCCAGGGTCCCAGGTTTGATTCTGGCTTGGGTCACTGTCTGTGCGGAGTCTGCACGTTCTCCCCGTGTCCGCGTGGGTTTCCTCCGGGTGCTCCCGTTTCCTCCCACAAGTCCCGAAAGACGTGCTGGTTAGGTGAATTGGACATTCTGAATTCTCCCTCCGTGAACCCGAACAGGCGCCGGAGTGTGGCGACTAGGGGATCTTCACAGTAACTTAATTGCAGTGTTAATGTAAGCCTACTTGTGACACTAATAAAGATTATTATTATTTTTTCCCACCATTCCCAGTCCGTGTCACTCTGTAACTCCACCTTTCCCGGTCTGTATAATCTTTTCCCACCATTCCCAGTCCATATCACTCTGCACGCCATCATTCTGAGTCTCCATCACTCTATACGTCACCATTGTAATTAATCATTGAGTCACTGTGTTTGCAACCTCCATAGCCAAATATGCTTTTGTTGTTTAAACAATTCGCTGTCATTGTACGGCATGAAAAACAATTTCATGAAAACTTCACATTGAATAATTTTTCTGTGCAATGTACAGTTGGACAGTATTTCTTTAGGTAAACTCTCAGCAACTTCCTCCGACCAGTTTTGGTCTGAGGAAAAATCATTGAACTTGCTCGTGATGCATTGTTTCTACCTACTCAAACGGAACTAAATGGGATTGAACTGGTTTGTCATGGAGTCAGACAGTTTGGTCCAGTCTGAGGTGATGCTTAGATGGAGGATGGAATCAATGGCCCAGCACACAGGTTGCAGAAAGGAGTGAAGACACCATAGACTGAAATATGTACCAAGGGCAAAATGAGCAACTGCATCACTGACAAATGCTGATACGAAATGGCTGGGAGGGGGGGGCTTTGCTCCTAAAGGAATGAAAACAAGTCAATACATTTGTTATGGTACTGCACTGTGCCTTTACAGGAATAAACCCCTAAAAATGCTGCCCTTGAAACCAAAACAGAAGTGTACAGTGATTGAGGGGATTGAAGAATTTACCCAGTAAGTGTGTTGTTCACACTATCACTCGATCGTGTGTATGAAAAAGGGAATAAATATATCCGAAAGAGATGGATCGCTGTCCTCTTCTTGCGCTATTACACAGCTAATGACAAACCAGTTCAATCCCATTTAGTTCCGTTTGAGTAGGTAGAAACAATGCATCACGAGCAAGTTCAATGATTTTTCCTCAGACCAAAACTGGTCGGAGGAAGTTGCTGAGAGTTTACCTAAAGAAATACTGTCCAACTGTACATTGCACAGAAAAATTATTCAATGTGAAGTTTTCATGAAATTGTTTTTCATGCCGTACAATGACAGCGAATGGTTTAAACAACAAAAGCATATTTGGCTATGGAGGTTGCAAACACAGTGACTCAATGATTAATTACAATGGTGACGTATAGAGTGATGGAGACTCAGAATGATGGCGTGCAGAGTGATATGGACTGGGAATGGTGGGAAAAGATTATACAGACTGGGAAAGGTGGAGTTACAGAGTGACACGGACTGGGAATGGTGGGAAAAGATTATACAGACCGGGAAAGGTGGAGTTACAGAGTGATACGGACTGGGAATGGTGGGAAAAGATTACAGAAACTGAAAAAGGTGGAGTTAGAGAGTGATACAGACTGGGAAAGGTGGGGTGCAGTCAGTATATATACAGGTATCAGTTCCATGGAAACAAACCCTAGCACGTCAGTGCCATTAGGAGATTAGGGAGAAATGTAGTAAAAAGTAGATGGAGAGAAAGATAATATTTTTGCCATTTTATAATTTAACTTCAGTCATTAGAGCTTGGGAAAGGAGTGGGGTAGTGGGTACAGTTTGGCAATGTACTTGCAAAAAAAACTGATAGGTGCAATGGACCAAATAGTCTCTTTCTGTGCTGTAAATGTCTATGGTTCTATTATTCAACTCACAGGTTAAGAGAGCTCAATGTCACATGATGGATGGCAAGCAGGGTTAGACATTGAAATGTACATGTTGAGGATCCACTAAACAAGGTGGATAAAGGGGAACCGGTAGAAGTAGCAGTATTTGCAATTCCAAAAGGCATTTGATAAGGTGGCATATAAAAGATAACTGCAGAAGAGACAGCTTATGCTGTTGGGGGTGATACGTTGGCAATGCGTTCCAGGTGGTGAGTGCCAGAACGCGTTGCCAGGGGAGTTTGTGGAAGCAGATACATTAACGGCGTTCAAAAGGCATCTTGAAAAATACATGGATAGGATGGGTATAGAGGGATACGGAACAAGGAAGTGCTGAGGGTTTTGGCAAAGGTTGGTATCATGACTGGTACAGGCTTGGAGGGCCGAAGGGCCTGTTCCTGTGCTGTATCGTTCTTTGTTAGTATGGGTAGAGGATTGGTGAACTAACAGGAAACAGAGTCGGGATAAATGGATCATTTTCAGGTTGACAAACAAATATAATCAGTTAAATGCTGCAGGGGTCAGTGCTGGGGCTTCAACTACTCATAATGTGTATTAGTGACTTAGATGAAGAGGCCGACTGTATTGTAGCAAATTTGCTGATGGTGTAAAGATCGGCAGGAAAGCAAGCTGTGAGGACACAAAGAATCTGCAACGGAATAGAGACAGGTTAGGTGGGTGGGTAAAAATCTGGCAGATGGAGTATAATGTGGGAAAATGGGAAGTTGGTCTCTTTGACAGAATAGAAAACAATATTATTTAAATGGAGAGTCTGCAGAATGTTGCAAGTTAGTTTGTAAGTACAGAACATAATTAGGAATGTTCTTTATTGCAAGGGGCATGGAGTATAAAAGTAGGAAATCTTGCAACATTGAAGAGACTGCACCTGGAGTACTGTGTATAGCTTTAGCCTCCTACCCATGGTGGGATATACTTGCATTTCAGAGCAAGTTCACCAGGCTGATTCCTGGCATGACGGGGTTGTCTTATGAGGACAAATAAGTGGGTTGGGCCTCTGCTTATTGGAATTTAGAAGAATGAGAGGTGAACAAACGAATTAGGAACAGGTGGAGTCCACTCGGCCCCTCGAGCCTGTCCTGCCATTCAGTAAGATAATGACTGATCTGATTATAACCACACTCTTGCCTTCCCCGATAACCTTTTACCCTATTGGTAATCAAGAATCTATCTAGCTCTGCCTTAAAAGCATTCAAAGACACTGTCCTTTGAGGAAGAGTTCCAGAGACTCACGACCCTCAAAGAAAAAACATCTCCTCATTTCCCTCTTAAAGGAGTGACCCTTTATTTTTAAACAGTGATGCCCTAGTTCTAGATTCTCCCACAAGAGGAAACATCCTCTCCACATCCATCCTGTTAATACCCCTCAGGATCTTAATGGTTTTGATCAAGTCGCCTCTCACTCTGCTAAACTCCAGTGGATACAAACCCAACCAGTCCAACCTTCCCTCATAAGACAACCCGCCCATTCCTGGTATTAGTTTAGTCAACCTTCTCTGAACTACTTGTAACACATTTACATCTTTGCTTAAATAAGGCGACCAATACAGTACACAATACTCAAGCGTGGTCTCCCCAATGCCCCTGTACAACTGAAGCAAAACTTCTCCCTACCTTTGTCATTAATTCCCCTTACAATAAACAATAACATTCTATTAGCTTTCCCAATTACTTGCTGTACCTGTATACCCGTCTTTTGTGATTCATGCACTAGGACACCCAGATCCCTCTGCAACATCTCACTATTTAGATAATAAGTTTACTTTTTATTCTTCCTGCCAAAATGGACAATTTTACATTTGCCCACATTATATACCATTTGCTAATTTCTTTGTCCACTCACACAACCTACTGAGTTGGATGATCAGCCATGATCGTAATAAATGGCGGAGCAGACTCAAAGGGCCAAAAGGCCGCCTCCTGCTCCTATCATCTATGTATCTATATGTATCTATGTCTTCTTGCAGCCTCCTTAGAAGTTACTTTCCTACCTTTGAGTTGTCAGTAAATTTAGCAACCGTACTTCAGTCCCTTCATCCAACTCAATTATATAGATTGTAAAAAGCTGAGGGTCCAGCACTGATCCCTGTCGCACACCTTTCGTCACATCCTGCCAACCAGAAAAACTCTGTTTCCTGTTAGCTAATCAATCTGCTATCAATGCCAACATGCTACCCCCTACACCAAGATCTTTTATTTTCCACAATAACCTTACATGCGGCACCTTATCAAATGCCTTCTGGAAATCGAAGTACAGCAGATCCACTAGTTTCCCTTTATCCACCACACGGAATCACAGAAGATACAGTGCAGAAGAGGTCCTTCGGCCCATCGAGTCTGCACCAATGCATGAAAAACACCTGACCTACCTACTTAATCCCATTTGACAGCACTTGGTCTATAACCTTGAATGCTATGATGTGCCAAGTGTTCATCCAGGTCAGTTTTAAAGGATGTGAGGCAACCCGCCTCTATAACCCTCTCAAGCAGTGCACTCCAGACTGTCATCACCCTCTGGGTAAAAAGGTTTTCCCTCACATCCCTCCCAAACCTCCTGTCAGTCACCTTGAACTTGTGTCCCCCCGTAATTGACCCTTCAACTAAGGAGATCAGCTGCTCCCTATCCACCCTGTCCATGCCCCTCATAATCTTGTACACCACGATTAAGTCCTCTTTCCGTCTTCTCTTCTCTTCCCAACAAAAACAACCCAAGCTTATCCAACCTCTCTCCTGTAAAAAAAAATAAATTTAGAGTTCCCAATTATTTATTTAAATTTAAGGGGCAATTTAGCAGGGAAAATCCACCTACCCTGCACATCTTTGGGTTGTGGGGGGTAAAACCCATGTAGACACGGGCAGAATGTGCAAACTCCACACGGACAGTGACCCGGGGCCGGGATCGAACCCGGTCCATGATGCCGTGGGAAAGCAGTGCTAACCACTGCATCACCGAGCTGCCCCCCCCTCAACCTCTCTTCATAACTCAAATGTTCCATCACAGGCAACACCCTGGTGAATCTCCTCTGCACCCCCTCCAGCGCAATCACCATCCTTCCTATAATGTGGCGACCAGAACTGCACACAGTGCTCCAGCTGTGGCCTCACCAAAGGTCTATACAACTCCAACATGACCTCCCTGCTTTTTTAATCTATGTCTCAATTAATAAAGGCAAATGGACCATATGCCTTTTTCACCCACCCTATTAACCTGCATATCTGCCATCAGAGATTTATGGACAAACTCGCCAAGATCTCTTTGTTCTTCGGAACGTCCCACTGTCAGGCCATTCATTGAATACTTCCTTGTAAAATTTCTCCTTCCAAAGTGTATCACCTCACAATTTTCAGGGTTAAATTCCATCTGACACTTATCTGCCCATTTGACCATCCCGGAGGCAAATGATATGTTGGCATTCATAGTGAGAGGATTTGAGTATAAGAATAGGGGTGTTTTACTGCAATTGCATGTGAGGCCACATCTGGAATATTGTGGGCAGTTTTGGTGTCCTTACCTGAGGAAGGATGTTCTTGCTATGGAGGGAGGGCAGCGATGGTTTACCAGACTGATTCCGGGGATGGCGGGACTGTCATATGAGGCGAGACTAAATTGGGTCAGGATTATATTCATTGGAGTTTAGAAGATTGAGGGGGAATCACATAGAAACTTATAAAATTCTAACAGGGTTAGACAGGGTAGATTCAGAAAGAATGTTCCTGATGGTGGGGGAGTCCAGAACTAGAGGTCACAATTTGAGGATAAGGGGTAAACCTTTTAGGACTGAGATGAGGAGAAATTTCTTCACCCAGAGAGAGGTGAATCTGTGGAATTTGTTGCCACATAAAGTAGTTGAGGCCAAAATGTGGTGTAATTT
Organism: Scyliorhinus canicula; assembly: GCF_902713615.1. Taxonomy (NCBI): domain Eukaryota; kingdom Metazoa; phylum Chordata; class Chondrichthyes; order Carcharhiniformes; family Scyliorhinidae; genus Scyliorhinus; species Scyliorhinus canicula. The sequence continues at coordinate 2,594,386 of NC_052157.1, forward strand.
CAAGAAGGAATTAGATTTAGCTCTTGGGGCTAAAGGAATCAAGGGATATGGGGGAGAACTACAAGGAAAAAACAACCTCAGTCTAACCTCATAGATAAAAAAAAATCTCCAGCCCGGCAACTTCCTGGTAAATCTCCTCTGCACCCTTTCCAGTGCTATCACATCCCTCCTATAATGTGGATTCCAGAACTGCACACAATACTCTAGCTGTGACCGAACCAACATTTATACAGTTTCAGCATCACCTCCCTGCTCTTATACTCTATGCCTCGGCTAATAAAGGCAAGTAGACCATAAGCCTTCTTAACCATTGTGTGTATATGCTCTGTTAGCTTAAGGGGCCAGTGTATATACACAGCAAGGCACTGCTGATCCTCGGTCCTTCCCAGGGTCCTGCCATTTATCATGTATTCCTTTGCCTTGTTTGATCTGCCCAAATGCATCATCACACACTTATCCAGATTGTATTCCATTTGCCACTGATCAGCCCATCTGACCAGCCCGTCTATATCCTCCTGTAATCAACGGCTTCCTCCTCACTATTTACCACCCCACCAATATTCGTATCATCCGCAAACTTACTGATCAACCCTCCTAAATTCATATCCAAATCATTTATATAACCACAAACAGCAAGGGCCCCAACACTGCCCCCTATGGGACCCCACAGGACACAGGCTTCCAGTCAGAAAAACACCCCTCGACCATCACCCTCTGCTTCCTGCCACTCAGCCAATTGTGGATCCAATTTGCCAAATTTCCTTGGATCCCGTGGGCTCTGATCTTCACCATCAGTCTGCCATGTGAGACTTTATCAAAGGCCTTGCTGAAGTCTGAATAGACTACGTCAAATGCATTGCCCTCATCTATACATTTGGTCACCGCTTCAAAAAATTCCATCATGTTGGTGAGACATGACTTCCCCTGAACAAAACCATGATGACTATTCTTGATTCTTTCCACCCCAATCTTATCCACCTTTCCTCTTTGCTTCCCCCTTCCTCCCCCCCACACCTACAGTTCACCCTCTGATCATAGTTTCCCTGCTGTTTGGCCTTTCACATCTTTTATTCTCTCTGGGGACTGCCATTAGCACTCTTTCCCCTTGGTTTCTGTGGCCATTAGCACCCGGTTTCCCTGGGTTTCTGTGGCTATGACTCATCTTTCATTCTCACTCCACAGTATAAATATTTCCCACTTTCTCTGTCTGTTAGCTTTGACAAAGAGTCATCGGACTCTAAACGTTAGCTCTATTCTCTCCCTACAGATGCTGCCAGATTTTCCAGCATTTTCCCTTTCGTTTCAGATTCCAGCATCCGCAGTAATTTGCTTTTATTCTTGATTAATCGCTGCCTCTCCAAACTCTCTCTCAGAATTGCTTCCAATAGTTAGACTGACTCGCCTATAGTTTCCTGGATTATCCCTCCCTCCCAGAGAGCAGTGGAGGCTGGGTCATTGAAAATATTCAAAGCTGTGTTCCACGGGGGGAGAATTCAGAATGTTCAATTCACCTAACAAGCACGTCTTTTGGGGCTTGTGGGAGGAAACCGGAGCACCCGGAGGAAACCCACGCAGACATAGGGAGAACATGCAGACTCCGCACAGACAGTGACCCAAGCTGGGAATCGAACCTGGGACTGTGGCGCTGTGAAGCAACAGTGCTAACCTTATGGGGGAAACAGGCAGGAAAGTGGAGCTCTGGTCACAATCAGGTCAGCCATGATGGTATTTAATGGTGAAGTAGGTTCAATGGATCCAATGGCCCCCTCCTGCTCCTATTTCCTATCATCTTACTCACCTGCATGGTGGCTGAACATTGGTTTCCTGTGAACAAAACCTGGCAAAATTCCCCGAAAATTCTTCATCCTCTCCACAACAAACGTTGCTGGACAGGTTGTACTTCAATGTGGGGTTTTGCAACTTGCAGACCAATCATACAAGTTTGCCGACTCAACTTGTAAACTGATCCAACACAGGCATCACTCCAAAGTGTCACTCCAAGTCTAAAACCCAGAGACAGCTGGGTTTTCTACATTGCTATAAATCATTAAAGCGAGGATCTTGTACAAGACTGATATGTTAATAAGGCAGCTGCTTTACTAAAGCAGTGAAGCATTTCCAAGCACATTATTGATTTAACATGGCTGGTCAGATTGCTTTGGATCCCTAACATTGCAATCAAAGCGAGGTGCTTGCAGCATTCACACCAGTTTTAACAATCTCACAGTGCAGATATCGAGCCCTTGTCTACAGGGGAAAGAGAACATTCAGAACGATGTCTCCTGCCCCACTCCCCCTCTCCAGTAGGCCCAGTAAACGTGTTTGCAGCTTGTTAATGAACAGCACCGGCCGAGAATGAAAACATCTGCCTTGGAAAAAGCAAGGCAAGGAGAAATGATGGTAAGGGAATAAGAATAAAATAAGTTACAAAAAGAAACAACACAAAAAGTCTCAAGAAAAATGTAGCGGTTCATACCTTATTGTAGTAACCATATGTTATCGCATTGGGATGAACCCCAGCTTTCTTCATTTCAAACAGGACCCTCACAGCGAGCACTGGCTGCCCGTACTGCCCACATAACTGCATCAGAACACGGTAACACACCTAGAATAGAAAACACAGCTTCCATCAGTAAGAAAATCTTCAGAGAAACGCACGGAAGAACATACCTCAAATACATTTATTCCCATAGTTACAAAAGGGCCAGCCACATTGCGCAACAATGTCTGGCCATGGTCTACATCACCTGAATCTTTTGAAAGCTCATTTAGTTACACGAACATCTGACGGACATCACAAATGGAAGGAAACGGCACTGCAGCTTAAAAGCTTTCAAAAGCAAATTCCTGAACTAAGAGAATTGTAGGTAATCTAATATTAAATTGAAGGAATCGGGATTGAGAGCACTGCTCTTGCAACCATGCTCTCTCTCAAATGTATTCAGCATCCTTTATCTCTAACGTGTAATTTATCAATATGTGCTCATGATCTTGCATGGTTTTTATCTCAGGCATTGAAATTTATTAAGGGCATTTGCAACTTCTCAGATAATGACGCAGTCCACGTCCGAATGCAGCAAGACCTGGAGAATATGCAGGCTTCGGCTGACAAGTGACAAATTACATTCACGTCACACAAGTGCCAATGATCATCTCCTACAAGAGAGGATCTAACCATCATCCCTTGACATTCAATGGCATTACCATCGCTGAATCCCCCCACAATCAACATCCTGGCAGTTACCATTGATCAGAAACTGAACTCGACCCAGCCATATTAATACTGTGGCTACCAGGGCAGATCAAAGGCTGGGAATCCTGCAGCAAGTAACTCACTTCTTGACTCCCCAAAAGCTTGCCCACCATCTACAAAGCACAAGTCAAGAGTGTAATGAATACTTTCCATTTGCCTGGATGAGTGCAGCTTCAACAACACTCAAAAAGATCAACGTAATCCAGGACAAAGAAGCCCGCTTGATTGCTTCTCTTTCCCCAAAAATTCAAACCCTCCACCATCGACGAACAGTAGCAGCTGGGTGTACCATCTACAAGATGCACTTGAGTAACTCATCAAGGTTCCTTGGACAGCTGCTTCCAAACCTACAACCTCTACCATCTAGAAGGACAAGAGCAACAGATACCTGGGAACCCCACCACCTGGAGGTTCCCCTCCAAGTCACTGACCATCCTGACTGGGAAATATATCGGCCGTTCCTTCACTGTCGCTGGGGCAACATCCTGGAACTCCCTCCCTAACAGCACAGTGGGTGTATCTACACCTCAGGGACTGCAGCGGTTCAAGAAGACAGCTCACCACCACCTACTGAAGGACAAATAGTAATGGGCAATAAATGGTGGCCTAGCCAGTGACGCCCACATCTTGTAAATGAATTAAAAAACGATGGCAAGAATTTTTTTTAAAAACTTCGTGTGAGTGTCGCTGGCTGGGCCGGCATTTAGTGCCCATCCCTGAGGGCATTTAAGAGTCAACCACGTCGTTGTGGATCTGGAGTCACATGTAGGCCAGACCGGGTAAGGACGGCAGATTTCCTTCCCTAAAGGACATGAGTGACCCAGATGGGTTTTTGCGACAATCGACACCGGTTTCACGATCACCTTTAGACTTGTAATTTTTGGACTTGAGATTTTGATTGAATTGAAATTTCCCCATCTGCCATGGCGGGATTCCCACCCGGGTCACCAGAGCGTGACTCTGGGTCTCTGAATTACTATTCCAGCGATAATACATCGACGCCACTGCCTCCCCCTGAAACTCACACAAACAGGTTTATGGGTTCAAAGTTCAAAGCACCCCTCAATGTGCTGGAGAGCTTATGTCACACATTTGGCAACTTACACCAGGAGACACTTCATCTGATGACAGATTTCAGTTCAATTATAATAAGGGACAACTTTGTTATGGTTTTCCAGGGTGAAAGTCCAGTTAATATCTGGCAGTGAAGCTGACATTAACAGTATTATTGTCTGCCAGTGAGGACACTGCCTTTCGAATCGAAGAGTGTGAATGAAGTGTCAGATACCAACTCACATACTATTCAGGATTCTTAACCACAATGTGCAGCATGTGGGAGACAAAAACCACGAAAGGAGGATGGGTGGGGTGTTAGATGTCCCATATTCATTTAAATCAATTGGCGGGTGGAGGGGGGCATGTGGGGGGAATGCTAATTTAGTCACACTAAAATTCAACTGGGATTACTTTGGCAGAGGGGAAACAGAAACAGGACAAGCATTCTTTCTTAAGTTCATATCAACGGCTGCTGGGGGTGGACATGGAAGTAGAGGCCACAATCAGTAGGGCGGCACGATGGCACAGTGGTTAGCACTGTTGCTTCACGGTGCCAGGGACCCAGGTTCAATTCCGACCTCGGATGATTGTCTGTGTGGAGTTTGCACGTTCTCCCCGTGTCTGCATGGGTTTCCTCCGGGTGCTCCGGTTTCCTCCCACAGTCCAAAGATGTGCAGGTTAGGTGGGTTGGCCATTCTAAATTGCCCGTTAGGGTGGCTTTGCAGGAATAGGGCGGTGGATCGGGCCTAGGTAGGATGGTCCCTCCACAGGGCAGTACAGACTCGATGGGCTGAATGGCCTCCTTCTGCACTGTAGGGATTCAATGATCAGATCAGCCATGATCTTATCAAATGGCAGAGCAGGCTTGAGGGACTCAATGGTCTACTCCTGCTGCTAATTTGTCTGCTTGTAAATGCGTTCTTTCTTATTACTTCTTTCCTCTGCTGCTGATTCATATGGTAATACTGTACTGAAGTCATTGTTTGCCATCATGGTGTGTGCAGCTCCTACCTCATCAGGTGGCTCCAACTTCTTAACCTGCATTTTTCTCAGCACATCATAAGCTGTCCGAAGAGCTCTGACCTTCGAATGGCAAACTTTCACATAAGCAGGAAGGCAAATGAACCAGAGACCATAGCAGTGACGGAGGAGACATTTTGACCACATCTGAGGAATTGATGAATAACGCTTCGCGATTTTTTGAGCTGATTTTATTTCCTGAAATGCAACAGAATATAGTGATGATTGTTTCATAAACTGTGTATGGCAAGTATGCATTCAAGCTGTTCACAATTTTAATGTTGCTACTTTAAGTTGAAATTGGCACTCTTTTTATACATTGATGGCATATCACACATACACATTAGACTTTACCCAATCACACATTTTCAGTCTGACAAGATTATCCAATCATTCACATACTTCCCCTGAACGTATGAGTATTCAATCTGACACAGCACCACCGGTAGAACATAATGATTCACACACACTATATGAAGGTATTTTCAAAATACATGTATCAGTCATGATGTACCTGCTTAGTTCTTCTGCCCATTGGTGCTGGACTGTTGGGGCAACTATTTTTTGAAGTTAACCTGCTCGCTGGATTTTTTAATAAATCCACTGGTCTATCAAATAGCTCTGGCGTTAGCACAGGGAAGCTAGTGTAACTGCAAGAACAGGATCAGGTCAGGATTAATACAATATTATAGTACAGCAAATGTAGTCAACAATGTATATATGATAAAGTAAAGCACATTATGCAATATAAAACAGTTTTCACTGAATACATAGCTAACCTACGATTAAAATTAGAGATAAGAAGAGAAATAGCAAATAATAGAAATGTAGATGAGAAAGAGAAATGCTGAAAACGCACAAGAGATTTCACACCATCTGCAAGAGAAAAGACAGGTTAAAATTTCAGGAGAAACCAAATGAGAAAATGCTGGGAAATCTCAGCAGGTCTGGCAGCATCTGTAGGGAGAGAAAAGAGCGAACGTTTCAGGTCCAAATGATCCTTTGTCAAAGCTGCTTGAGCTCTGACAAAGGGTCATTTGGACCTGAAACGTTCGCTCTTTTCTCTCTCTACAGATGCTGCCAGACCTGCTGAGATTTTCCAGCATTTTCTCATTTGGTTTCAAATTCTAGCATCCGCAGTAATTTGCTTTTATTTCAGGAGGAATACGTCTTGGGAAATGGAAATAAAAAACACTGGCAGCATTTTGCAGGTCAGGCAGCGAAAGTGGAGAGAAGAGAGAAGTTGATGCTCTGTCCAAAGCTCAATGGGCACAAAGGTCATAGATCATAGAATCTACCATGCAAGAGGCCATTCAGCCCATCGAGTCTGCACTGGCCCTTGGAAAGAGCACCTTACTTAAGCCCACATCTCCACCCTATCCCTGTCATCCAGTAACCCAACCTGACCTTTTTTTTGGACACTCAGGGCAATTTAGCACCCGGAGGAAACCCACGCAGACATGGGGAGAATGCGCACACAGTGACCCAAGCCGGGAAGCGAACCTTGCTCCCTGGAGCTGTGAAGCAACAGTGCTAACCACTGTGCTACCCTGCCATGCAGTGAAAGCACCACCTCCTCCGTCCCGTCAAGATGCTGCCCAACCTGTGTTTATAATATTTTCTGTTTTCTTTCAGATTTCCAGAAACTGTTTGTTCTTTAGTTTCTGGGAAAGGATCTTTCATCTTTTAGATGCTCACATACATTCTGTGGTATTTCCAATATCAAGTTTTCTATCCTCAGCCAAAGCAACTGTAAGGACTGGTGTTGTACCTAAATGCGCGCAGTATACGGAACAAGGTAAATGAGCTTGTTGCACACATTGAAATTGGCTGGTACGATGTTGTGGGCCTCACAGAGACGTGGCTGCAAGGGGATCAGGGCTGGGATCTAAATATACAGGGATATGTGTCCTATCGAAAGGACAGGCAGATGGGCAAAGGGGGCGGGGTTGCATTGTTAGTAAGGAATGAAGTTAAATCAATAGCAAGGAGCAATATAGGATCAGAAGGCATAGAATCTCTGTGGGTAGAGTTGAGGAATCGTAAAGGTAAAAAGACCCTAATGGGGGTTATGTACAGACCCCCTGGCAGTAGTCAGGATGTGGGGCAGAAAATAAATCAGGAGATAGAAAAGGCATGTAAAAAAGGCAACATTAAATAATCATGGGGGACTTCAATATGCAGTGGACTGGGAAAATCAGGTTGGTAGTGGATTCCAAGGAAAGGAATATGTGGAATGTCTCAGAGATAGTTTTTTGGAGCAGCTTGTGACAGAGCCGACTAGGGAACAGGCAATTCTGGATTTGGTGATGTGTAATGAGGCAGACTTGACTTGGGAACTTAAGATGAAGGAACCCTTAGGGAGTAGTGACCACAATATGATAGAATTTACCCTGCAGTTTGAGAGGGAGAAGCTGCAATCAGATGTAACAGTATTACAATTAAATAAGGGTAACTACAAAGACATGAGGGAGGAGCTGGCCAGAGTTGATTGGAAAAGGAGCCTTGCAGGGAAGACAGTGGAACAGCAATGGCAGGAGTTTTGGGGATTATTAGGGAGGCACAACTGAAATTCATCCCAAGGAGGAAACATGCTAAGGGGAGGACAAGGCATCCATGGCTGACGAGGGAACACAAAGTGGCGAGGATTAGTGGGAAGCCAGAGGATTGGGAAGCACTTAAAAGCGAGCAGAGGACGACTAAAAAAGCAATAAGGGGGAGAAGATGAAGTGTGAGTGCAAGCTAGCTAGTAATATAAAGGAAGATAGGAAGAGTTTTTTTCAATATATAAAAGGTAAGAGAGAGGCAAAAATAGACATTGGACCACTAGAAAATGTGGCTGGAGAAGTAATAATAGGAAACAAAGAAATGTCAGAGGAACTGAATAGTTACTTTGCATCAGTCTTGACGGTGGAAGACACCAGTGGGATGCCAGAGCTCCAGGAGAACCAGGGGGCAGAGGTGAGTGCAGTGACCATCACTAAGGAGAATGTTCTGGGGAAACTGAAAGGTCTGAAGGTGGATAAATCACCTGAACCGGATGGACTACACCCCGGTGTTCTAAAAGACATAGCTGATAAGATTGTAGAGGCATTGATGGTAATCTTTTAGGAATCACTGGAGGCAGGAAGGGTCCCAGAGGACTGGAAGGTGGCTAATGTAACACCGCTGTTTAAGAAGGGAGGGAGGCAGAAGACAGGAAATTATAGGCCGGTTAGCCTGACTTCGGTCATTGGTAAGATTTTAGAGTCCATTATTAAAGATGAGATCGCAGAGTGCTTGAAAGTGCACGGTAAAATAGGACTGAGTCAGCACGGCTTCGTCAAGGGGAGGTCATATTTCACCAATCTGTTAAGAGTTCTTTGAGGAGGTAACAAGGATGTTAGACAAAGGAGAACCAGTGGACGTGATTTATTTAGATTTCCAGAAGGCCTTCGACAAGGTGCTGCATAGGAGACTGTTAAATAGATTAAGAGCCCATGGTGTTCAGGGTAAGATCCTGGATCGAGAATTGGTTGACTGGCAGAAGGCAGAGAGTGGGGATAAAGGCGTCTTTTTCAGGATGGCAGCCGCTGACTAGTGGTGTGCCTCAGGGGTCTGTGCTGGGACCACAACTTTTCACAATATACATTAATGATCTGGAAGAAGGAACTGAAGGCACTAAGTTTGCAGATGATACAAAGATTTGTAGAGGGGCAGGTAGTATTGAGGAAACAGGCGGGCTGCAGAATAATAATCGCTTATTGTCATTTGTAGGCTTCAATGAAGTTACTGTGAAAAGCCCTTAGTCGCCACATTCCGGCACCTGTTTGGGGAGGTCAGTACGGGAACGGGAAGAAGGACTTGGACAGGCTAGGAGAGTGGGCAAAGAAATGGCAAATGGAATACAACGTGGAAAAGTGTGAGGTTATGCACTTTGGAAGGAGGAATTTAGGCATAGAGTATTTCTAAATGGGGAAATACTTAGGAAATCAGAAGTAGAAATGGACTTGGGAGTCCTTGTTCACGATTCTCTTAAGGTTAACGTGCAGGTTCAGTCAGCAGTTAGGAAGGTAAATGCAATGTTAGCATTCATGTCGAGAGGGCTAGAATACAAGACCAGGGATGTACTTCTGAGGCTGTATAAGGCTCTGGTCAGACCCCATTTGGAGTATTGTGAGCAGTTTTGGGCCCCATATCTAAAGAAGGATGCGCTGGCTTTGGAAAGGGTCCAGAGGAGGGTTAGGTTTAGGATTAGGATGATCCCTGAAATGAAGAGTTTGTCGTATGAGGAACGGTTGAGGACTCTGGGTCTGTACTCGTTGGAGTTTAGAAGGATGAGAGGGGATCTTATTGAACTTACAGGATACTGCGAGGCCTGGATAGAGTGGACATGGAGAGGATGTTTCCACTTGTAGGAAAAACTAGTTGCCAGACTAAAGGGACGATTCTTTAAAACACAGATGAGGAGGAATTTCTTCAGCCAGAGGGTGGTGAATCTGTGGAACTCTTTGCCGCAGAAGGCTGTGGAGGTCAAATCACTGAGTGTCTTTAAGACAGAGATAGATAGGTTCTTGATTAATAAGGGGATCAGGGGTTATGGGGAGAAGGCAGGAGAATGGCGATGAGAAAAATATCAGCAATGATTGAATGGCGGAGCAGACTCGATGGGCCGGATGGTCTAATTCTGCTCCTCTGTCTTATGGTCCTATGATCCCAGCCCCGGGCCACTGTCTGTGTGGAGTTTGCACATTCTCCCCGTGTCTGCGTGGGTTTCGCCCTCACAACCCAAAGATGTGCAGATTAGGTGGATTGGCCACGCCAAAAAGATAATTGAGTACTCTAATTATTTTTTTAATAAATAAAAAAATACAGCAGCATCTCTCTGAAGACCACGTTACATTCTCAGCACAAAAATAGATTTTGTGAGATTGCGTAAAAATTAACTGGTAGTCAGGGTGATTATAAGGCTGCAGCATAACAATGATTTCTCAAAATTACATTACAAACATGCCAATTTACAAAAAAACCATCTGTATATAGTAATTAAATTGCAGCTTTTAAATTGAAACTTAAAACTATAGACGGTTATAACTTTGTGTCTGTGTGGAGAGGAGGTTGATTTCGCTAAGCTTTGTGCAAAAAGCATGTCCAAATGATCATACTAATGCGCAAAGATCTTCACAATAGTATATTAATACTTTATTGAAAATAACCTTCGGCTGCATATCCAACACACAACTTTTACGATTATCTAAAAAAAGGAAACTGTGAATTTAAAAATTAAGTTCTATGCATTTCACATAAAAAAAAACGTTTTTGAAAATAATTTGTGTGTCTCTCATATTTGAACACCCAGAAATATTTTTGAATCCTCGTGATTATCTGTCCCCCCTAACCTCGCAAGTAGAAATAGAACTGGGATTCATACCTATATCGAAGGGGGTATTCTTCTCCATTAGGCAAGGTTGGAAGCTCAGGAGGTGTAATGAAAACCGTATGTTCACTTTTGTGAGACTCGTCCAATTCTATGAGACGCACGTCATCTGGCCGCTCCGCATCCAACTGGTTTGGTAGAAAAGACAGAATTCCCATCAAAAATCACATAGCATACTTTGTTCAAAAGCAGATCCCTTGCATATCATCACTGATCGGAATTGATGGCAGGGGGGGAAATTAAACAAGGGCTGCAACAGAGTGCAATGTGTCACCTCTCACACTTTCCATATATTGTGCATCTTGTGCGGCCAAAATCTCACCGTCGCAACCTCTTGATTCAGGAAGTTGAAGAGAACAACCTGGAGTGAGTCTGTCGTGAAAAATGTCCATTAACTGCTTAGCAGCTCTGCTCAATAAACAAATAACCTCACTGGTTCCTTATCATGTGTGTTATAGGGACACAGAATTCCACTACCATTCCTTCAATCATGACAGTTTCAAAAATCCCAATTTCCTGTCCCTTTCCCCGACTGATCTTGCAATTATGGAGCTTTATGTCCGTCTGCTTCATTGTCTCATAATCCTTTAGGTGAAGTTTTCCCTGTTCTTAGTTTTCAACGCCTTAGCTCAAATACCCAGTCGGTGTCCCTTTATTCTGGGTTCCCCTACTACAGGGAACACTCATTTCCTATCCACCTTGTTCATTCAGTTCTTCAGTCATTACTGCACAGGAGGCCATTCAGCCCATCGAGCCCATTCCAGTTCTATGTAGAACAGGGCTAAATCGCTGGCTTTGAAAGCAGGCCAGCAGCACGGTTCAATTCCCGTACCAGCCTCCCTGAACAGGTGCCAGAATGTGGCGACTAGGGGCTTTTCACAGTAACTTCATTTGAAGCCTACTTGTGACAATAAGTGATTTTCATTTCATTTCATTTCAAATCCCAAACTCTACCCCCACAGACCCCCAAGTTTATTTCCCTCAAGTGTTTATCCAATTTCCTTCTGAAATCAATCATTGTCTCTACTTCCCCAACTCTCATCAGCAGTGGGTTCAAGAGTTTTAAGCATCTCTATCCAGACCAACCCTCCTCCAGACATAACCGATTAGTGTCCATTCTCTCTTCAGAGCTCAGTCCTGCCACACTATTGTCCTGATAAACTATTGCTGGACTTTCTCCTAGGTATGTACACCCTTTTTAAAGATGGATATCTTTATGAAGTCAGTGGTATACCTTTATTGCAAGATCACATTACATTACATTTTTGTTTCGGTAACCGGCAGAACAGAACATATCTGAATTTCTCTCATACATCAAGACTAAGGCCATCTCTGCACTATAATAAAATAATTGTTTCACATTTGTGCATAATGCATCTGTCTGCTGTGTCAGACTAGCTTATGGTCTACCTTGTTTATAATTGCATACATAGTACAGGAATGTATAAACCACCATGCACATTATCTTCTTTCTTGCAAGAAGCTTCTAGAATTTGTAATCAAGTTATGCATTCCACCAGCAGTTATCTACTTTAGCACGTGTGTTAGTGTGTTTGTAGAAAAACAATCTCTTTCAACATGACTGCCCAATTTATAGACAACAGCAGAATTGAGCAACTCCAGATCAAGAGCAGCCAATGATTGCTCAATCGGTGATCACAAAGTCTCAAATGTTTAACAAAGACAAATGTGCTTGATCCCAGCTTCAATGTCCATATCTTTATGGGCTTTTTACTTGGAAAACATTGTGAAAATAAATCATTCATGCCCATATTGAAAGGAGGAGTTACCTTTCGTTACTATGAAATCACCTGAGGAAGGAGCTGTGCTCCGAAAGCTAGTGATTCGAAACAAACCTGTTGGACTTTAACCTGGTGTTGTAAGACTTCTTAGTGTGCCTACCCCAGTCCAACGCCGGCATTTCCACAACATGAAATCTAAGACAAGGACCTTCTCACTGCATTGTGAGATTGGTATTCCTTCTCAATGAGTTGCTGAGGATTGTCACGTGCTCAATGTACTGTCCCTTCCATACCTACACCTACTGGAAGAAGGCAACGTCAAACTAACAGTGCTTGGTGACTTAAGAATGAGCATTCCATTTGATTTCTTGGAAATAAATCCAACCCATTCCTGAGGAGAACAATGTTCTGGTCCCCAGTATCCATTTTGTTTTGAGTGCGTTACATTAACCAGGCTTCACCTTCTACTGGCACCATTTAACTACACCACATATTAAGAATATATACAGTCTACAGATATATATTATCAGAGTTTTACTGTCCTGCCAAGAAACCTAAACCAGCCATCTTTAAAAATTGTGGAGACCCATAACAGGATAATCAGGAATTAGCCTTGTTAGTTATGTGAGCACTTCCCAGCTGCAGGCTGTGTTTGCTGCTTGCTCCTGCTGGTGGCTGCAAATGAATGGAGGCTGCAGCTGAGGGGTTGTTCGCTGTTTGCTGCTGCCTCTTCCCCATGGATTTACTTGCTGCTTTCTGGGTGAAGAGAAGGAATAAAGAAGATAGTTGTCTTTCGGTCTCCTACCTGGAGTGTGGCGAAGGAAGGATTTTGGTGGGCCTACTACTGGGTTGAGGATGTAGGAGGACTTGCTCGAGCAGTTTGTGGATGTTTTTAAAGGTCTGTTTTGTGCGTTGACTGTGTATTCTGTTCTGGACTTGAGGTCACCTGATAATGCCCCCTGTGATCCTGTGGCCTAGTCCTTGGGCAGGCTGGTGATGGAAGATCAGACGCTGATACTACAGGAGAGGTGGGCCGGTGGCCCGGCTTGACTGTGCTGCGTCGGGACACTTTAACGGACTACTGGTGACTTGTTATGTTTAGTAGCCATCCTGCTGCTCCCATGATGGGAACAGCACTGGTCGCTGGTGTTCCTCGTTTGTCTTTTTGTTCTGCGTTGAGTCTATGTTTGGGGGGAACTGTATGATGGATACCATGTAACTGCAGTTTATTTTCACCGGTTGCAGCCCCTCCTGCTTGTAAAGCAGAACCTTAATGGGCAGCAGGGTAGCATGGTGGTTAGCATAAATACTTCACAGCTCCAGGGTCCCAGGTTCGATTCCCGGCTGGGTCACTGTCTGTGTGGAGTCTGCACGTCCTCCCCCTGTGTGCGTGGGTTTCCTCCGGGTGCTCCGGTTTCCTCCCACAGTTCAAAGATGTGCGGGTTAGGTGGATTGGCCATGCTAAATTGCCCGTAGTGTCCTAATAAAAGTAAGGTTAAGGGTGGGTTGTTGGGTTACGGGTATAGGGTGGATACGTGGGTTTGAGTAGGGTGATCATGGCTCGGCACAACATTGAGGGCCGAAGGGCCTGTTCTGTGCTGTACTGTTCTATGTTATATGCGTCTGTGGCCTGGGAGTCGTTGGAACGAGATGCTGCCAGTAGGAGGGCGGGAGGTGGTTTTCACTCTCTCCCCCTCCTCCACTATGCTCCATGTTGGTCATAGATGTTTACAGCATGAAAACAGGCCCTTCGGCCCAGCTTGTCCATGCCGCCCAGTTTCTATTACTAAGCTAGTCCCACTTTCCCGCATTTTGCCCATATCCCTCCATACCCGTCCTGGCCAAGAAAAGTTTCTTTTTTGCACCGTTGTCAGTGTGTTGCTTTTTGTCTTGTCTGGTAGCTGTGTGCTTGTCATGCACTGACCCCGCAACTGGTGCCACTGTATGATTTTTGTTTCTTTGATTACAGCATTTAGAAAAGTACTGAATAAATCCTTGAAAAGGATAAAGAAAATTAATTGGGGAATGGTATTGGATTACAGAAAAAGCAGGAAGGTGGGACACTAAAATCGGTCTGCTCGAGAGGCTTAGGACAGAATAACTTCCTCTCTGACTCAAATTTCTACATCTCCATCCTCTGGCCTAGTTCCCATCAAATGTTCTTCCCCTCTCTATTAAGAAATACCAGGCCGTTCGTCATCACCTCTCTCTCACCTCCTTTTCCTCCCTCCATCCCCTGTGACAGATTTGGTGAAAGCTGAA